>NC_142935.1:25808682-25826182 GCF_046866305.1 Octopus bimaculoides
AGAAAAAAAAAACACGATCCTGACAGAATATTTTTACTCATAGGCCTACTCGAACTGAACTAACCTGGGGCTACAGAATAACAACAACAAAAAAGACACGACAATGCTGTTCCATCGATAAGGATATAGAGAAATTATTTGGTGAAAGAATCATGTTTTGAACGCTGTGATTGCTTAATTGATACAAAGACTTTATATTTGATGATTATATTTCGTAGTTATATCGACCGAAGACTGACATTAACACATGTTGTCTCGTACATGGAAATTTGACCTGCTTTTAGCTTGTCTGCTGACAGATGTCATGCATGTTACAGATTAGTTGTAAATATGCCAATCATGGATTACAGTGCAACATCCAAGTGTAAAGTTCATATTATTTGCTACTCATTTCCTTCAGCGTCGGCTAGAAGCCCTTAGGTACTTGCAGATTATTTCACAATTTTTATAATAACAATAATGATAAAGGTAATTATTATTATTATTATTATTATTATTATTATTATTATTATCATTATTATTATTATCATTATTATTATCATTATTATTATTATGTTGACTTAGGTTTGTAAAACTTGATGAAACTACCAAAACAGGAACTTCCATTTTACCAGGGCCAAATACATTCACACACATACACAAACACGAGTGCGCATGTATATAAACAGTAGACGCAAAATAAATATTGATGTACTAGAAAATAAAATGGAAATGATGCTGTTAATTTATATAATATTTAGAAAAGAGAAGTTTAACGCTTGTCAGCATACATTTCTTTTGCTATGAATTTGATTTCAGTTTCAAAACCCGTTTCCAGCCTGTCGTCTCGTTGTCCTTTACTTTTAGATCAACTTCGACATAATAGGTCGATGATCAAAGACATCCAAACCGTGACCATGAATAGTTATTTTTCTTTTCTTCTATTTCTTGTTCATTCATGTATTTTTTCCTTAGACAAGCTTTATGCAGGCGTGGCTGTGTGATAAGAAGCTTGCTTCCCAACCGTATTGTTCCAGGTTCAGTTCAGTCCCACCGCGTGGTACCTTGTGCAGGTTTCTTCTTTTATAGCCTCGGGCCGACGAAAGCTTTTTCAGTGGATTTGGTAGACGGAAACAGTCGTGTATATATATATATATATATATATATATATACATACATATATATATATATATATATATATATATATATGTGTGTGTGTGTGTGTGTGTGCTTATGTGTCTGTGCTTGTCTCCCAATCATCGCTTGACAACCGATATTGGTGTGCTTACGTCCCCGTAAATTAGCGGTTCGGCAAAATAACACTGATTAAATAAGGCTTACAAAAAATAAGTCCTAAGGTCGATTCCTTCGACTAAAGGTGGTGCTCTAACATGGCCGCAGTCAAATGATTGAAACAAGTAAAAAAAAAAAAGAAAAGAAAAAGAGTGTAGGGTAAAATTCGAAGAAATTTTTGCCTGCTATTTCGTTATTTTATGGCTAGTCGAGCTTTTGCACTGACGTTCCAACATTATTTTATTGGAGGCTTTCAATGACGTCTGTCTTGATGAGTTAGGACTTGAAAATATTTTCTTAGTTCTAGCTTGTCACAAACAGGACGCGATATGATAGTGGCATCTCGCCCTGGAGTTTGTAGGGTAAAAGAAAAAAGGTGAGGTTAAAGGAGTTCGCTTTGCAGAAATATTGTTTTGAGTTCAGTCTAATGGTAATTACGAAGGTGTGGTAGTTCCGAAAACATGTGCTGAGCATTTTGTCCGGCGTGTAAATGTTATCGAAAATAGTGAAGGTGGTAAACTGTTGAGAGCGCCGATGGTATTATATGAAATGTGATGAAAGTAGGTTTCTTAACGGTGTGTGTGGTGGCAGAAGTTGTTCATAGTTTCTGTTTTACCTATTTGTCCTAGGCTGTAGTAGTCCACCCGAGGTCGAAGAAGAGACATCCGTAACGCTCCGCATGGTGGAAACAAACACAGATACACACAATTGTGAAGCAAATGTAATAATCACGTAGCCATGCATACGACTGACCATATATCACATTACATATATTATACTATGATAATTATAGACTGGCAGCCGTCGTTGAGGCCCTCAGGATGCCTTGCCATGTAAATATCTACAGGAGGATAATGTTCAATATTATGATAACAATTATGGCGGCGAGTTGGCAGATTAGTTAGTAAACCGGCTTACGGCGTTTTGCCCGTCTTTCACATTTTCCACCGAGGTTGACTTCCCATCTCTATGCCAATGAAATTGCCTAATGAAAAGGCAAATGTTGATACAACCTGACGCTTATACACACATGTAGACGCCCACACACGCATATGTATATATATATAAACAGACGTCGTCGGCAGAAAACTAAAAGCTATGACAAACACCAAGAGCTATTATGTCCGAGGATCTTGAAAATTCCTCCAGTCCACCGGCCTAGGATGATGTTATTTTATTTTCCCGACGTCGAAAAAGATGAAGGTTAATGTTGCCCCTCGGCGAGATTTGAACTCGGGAGAGAGGGAACATAGCTGGAACAAATACCGAGAGACAGTCTTTATCATACTCCAAAAAATATTCTGCCAGACCTCTATAACAACATTCATAAAGCTATTATTTGTTTCTTTATAATATTTCCATGGCCCACAATTACAAAAGAGTTTCTTAAGAATATGAGCTTTCTAGACATCAAATATGTACATACTTTCATGTAGCCATTTTTTTTCTTTTTCTAAAAACTGCTGTCTCTCTGATTATTGTTATAAAGCCTGTTTTTTTGTTGGGTTTTTTTTTGTGTCTTTTATGACAGTTAATAAGATTATATCTACAACTGTGAATATATCGCATATATCTATTCATGTCTTCAAAGAAAACTTATAAAACTAGTTCTTCAAGTATGCACTTATGTATGTATGTAGTTGTATTTTGATATGTATTTAAGAGATTTTTGTAAGTTTTTTCAGCGTGTGCATGTGTGTGTGCATGTGTGTGTGTGTATGTGCATGTGTGCGTGCGTGTGTGTATAGATAGTTAGCTAGATAGAGTGATAGACAAGCAGATAGATACGAATATACTTACATATATGTATGTGTGTGTGTGTGTGTGTATATATATATATATATATATATATAGCGAGAAAGAGAGAAAAAGAATGACAGGAAGATGTAGACATATCTTTACTTTACTAGTTACATCTCAATTTTTGTGTCTGTGCATGTTTATGTGGGTGTCAGTGTGTATGAATGTGAGTGTGCCTCTGTGTTTGTGTGTGTGTTTATCTTTATAAATGTGTGTGTGTGTTTGTGTTTTCGAGTGCATATGTATATATTTGTAAATCAAATATTGTTAGTTACCAACTTGCTAGGCATAAAGTACCCGCTAAATATTGTCGACTCAATTCGTAATATGGCGGCTACGTATTACAGATCGCTTTTAACGTCTCCTAGTAAATTCCGCCGAGGTCGACTTTGCCTTTCATCCTTCGGGGTCGATGAATTAAGTACCAGTTACGTACTGGGGTCGATGTAATCGACTTAATCCCTTTGTCTGTCCTTGTTTGTCCCCTCTATGTTTAGCTCTTTGTGGGCAATAAATAAATAAATAAAAATATTGTCGACGGAATAATCTTACATCAACTCCATAAGCAATCGGCAGTTACTAATTTCATCTGAGCCACCTCGAGTAACGTGAAATGTTACTCTCTTTTACTCTTTTACTTGTTTAAATCATTTGACTGTGGCCATGCTGGAGCATCGCCTTTAGTCGAGCAAATCGACCCCGGGATTATTTTTGTAAGCCTAGTACTTATTCTATCGGTTTCTTTTTGCCGAACCGCTAGGTGACGGGGACGTAAACACACCTGCATCGGTTGTCAAGCAATGCTAGGGAGACAAACACAGATACACAAACATACACACACACATCACATACATATATATATACATATATACGACGGGCTTCTTTCAGTTTCCGTCTACCAAATCCACTCACAAGGCTTTGGTCGGCCCGAGGCTATAGTAGAAGACACCTGCCCAAGGTACTACACAGTTGGACTGGACCCGGAATCATATGGTTGGTAAGCAAGCTACTTAAAGAACAGCGCACGGCATGTTTCCAGAATCGAACCCACGGCTTTATGATTGACAGCTCAGCACCCTTAAGACTAGGCCTAGCTTTTTCGCACACATACGCATACTCAAGCACCCATATCCTAATATATGTGTGCGTGTGTGTTTACACACTTCCATATGTATAGATACGTGCATTGGAATACTTGGTTGTGTGTCTAAGCCAAAATCTGGAAAAGCAAGTATTTTCAAAAGACCAAAGAAAGGCAGTCAAACTAACTTTGCAGATAAGAGTCTGTAAGGAGATTAGTTATTCTATGACAGACTTTTTTTAAAGTACTAACCATAATAATTATCGTTGATGTTACACAAATTGCAGTTAATAGGCATTTCTTTTCATTCATGGAAACCCTATCCTTCCTGCTATGGAGATACTAATAAAAAAAAGTGTGAAAATTTAAGTTATTTATAAGTGTTGTTGCTACAGCTTTGCCCCTCTGTCACTTAGATTTACATAACACCCTTTCATGTCAATAAATAATTTATATATATATATATATATATATATATCTTGTTTAAACTATCTTTAATTCAACACGGGCTACTGAGATGTGTACTCATCGAAACATTTAAATACTGAGTGAGGTAACGTGACTTACATATTTATCGTTTTCTCTACGTTCTTCCTTTGAGGTCCTTTCTCGGCATCTGTTTAATTTTAGTTCACACAAGCATAAAGTCTTATTACCGAAAACTGTGTCATATGGTTGAGCTCTGTGAGCATTCAAGTAACAAGTGTAGATGAATTGAAATCTTCTTGTTTAGGTCCATGTGTGTTTATCTATCTATCTATCTATAGATATGTATATATATATGTATATATTTTTATTGTGAATTCTCCCTATATCTATCTATCTGTCTATACTCTGCGAGTATGTGCGTGCGTGCGTACCTGTGTGCGTATGTGTGTGTGAGTGTATAGTGCATATGTATAATATTACCGGATCGTGGGTATCATTAATGAATCGAATTCAGCGATTTGGAGGCCATCTGTTGTCGCTGCACTACGTTTGAAAATACTAAAATCTACGTTTCCTATCTTCTTATGGACGAGAGATGAAATACGTACATGAGCAGAACAATATATTAGGATAACATGTTCAATACTTTCAATGCTGAAATATTCGACAGACATCCGCAGATTTTCCGTCAGCCAATTAAAGTCGAAGCCATTTGCCGAAGGTGTCAGCAGTGAGGCGGAACCCAAAGCCGTCTTGTACTTACAAACCTAACATCCATGTCCGCGCATCTGTACATACATAAATACATACATACATACATACATACATACTGAGTGAATAAGGGAGAGAAGATCTCAGTGAAGTATATACATCATATTTGTGTGTGGTGGTGTGTGTGTATTCATACATACATACATATACATATGTACATATATTTATACGTATATGCATATACACATATGTAGACGCCCACACACGCAAATATATGTATATACATATATATATATATATATATATATATATATATATATATATATATATATATATATATATATATATATATATATATATATATGTATGTATATATATATATATATATAAGTATATATGTATAAATATATATGTATGTATATATATATATATATATGTATGTATGTACGTATGTATGTATGTATGTGTGTATGTATGTATATGTATACAGGAAGATGCAGATGTTCTTGAATTATTCAATGCTACATTTGTTTCGTTTAGTTTTGGTCTTAACATGCGATTAACGAACGTCAGACTGACTTGCATGTGTTTAATTTTAATTGTCTTTCGTTCTTCTCTGTTTTAAATACAATTTTGTTATTGTCACTAATTGGATGACTTTTACATTAACAATTAATCTGTCATTAATTATCCAAGCTGTATTTACCAGTAACTTTAGACATGTTAACTTAACAAAATATTGATAGAATCTTTTCTTGATGAAAACATTCATTTCTTGCTGGTTTCTAATGTTGAACATTAGAAGGTAATCAGAATAGATCTAATAGCGACCAAATTCACTTGAGTAAAATCCACATGGAGTTGTTTCCATATCGACGTGTTTCCAGTCAAAATTTCAATTTACGTCACGAAATAATTTGTATCATATTACATGAATGTATAGGTGCTATAGAATGCGGTCAGAATCGTTTTACTACATGTTGTACAGCCCATCACAAACACAGGATTTTGTGTGAAGAAATACGTCTTTACACAGAAACATCATGTATATATATATATATATATATATATATATATATATATATATATATATATATATATATATATATATATATATATATATATACATATACAGTAATCCCTCGCCCATTTTTCTGGGTAATATATGTAAATTTATATCGCAGATTCCTCAGTATATCATGGATTTCAGCGACCGATAGGTATTTATATATTTTTAGATTTTAATTATTTCTCTGGGACGTTTTGGAACGTAACACCCGCGATAGGCGAGGGATTACTGTATATTTGTATGTGTGCGTGCGCATCGTGTGTGTGTGTGTGTGTGTGTGTGTGTGTGTGTGTGTGTGTGTGTGTGTGTGTGTGTGTGTGTGTGTGTGTGTGTGTGTGTGTGTGTGTTCGAAAACCCCACCATCGCTTGAGAACCGATGTTGGTGTATTTATCTCCATGAAACCTAGCGGTCCGGTATAACGGATTGATACAATAAGTACTAGGCTTACAAAAAAGAATAAGTCCTGGGGGCGATTTCTTCAACTAAATGTCGTGCTACAGCATGACCGCAGTCAACTGACTGAAAAGAGTAAACGAATAAAAGAATACATACGCATACATTTATATATACAGAAGATATCATTCGACTGAATATACTGTGTTCTATAAATTTTATTCATGTAAAACACTAATAGCATACGTTTGTCCGGGATTTGCTTTTGTCTATGTGACATTGTGTGTGTGTCTATGTATATACAATTCTACTTAAGTATATATATATATATCTATATATATACATACATACATACATGCATGTATATATATATATGTGTGTGTGTATGTGTGTGGGTGTGTGTGTGTGTGTGTGTGGTTGTGTGTGTGTGTGTAATACGTCAAATCTTTCCAGTTTGCGGATGTCTGAAAATGCCTTACTCATTATATCTTACGGTAACGATCAGATAATATGGCACCACATACAGACGTATGGTCTGCAGATGAGGAAGTATTTATCAGTCTGGCGTATCATATATAACCATGACATCATTATTAGATTATGAAAATGAAGAAGAGGTAAGAAGAAGAGAAAATGCCGCGAATAATTTATTCAGATTGATGTAATTTTGGATTATTCCCACTTAATCGAGAAAGTTCTTTGCTAGTAGCCTGCACAACTCGCACGCGTATATATATATATATACACACACCCACATATACATATATATATATATATATATATATATATATATATATATATATATATATATATATATATATATATATATATATACATATATATATATATATATATATATATATATATATATATATATATATATATATATATATATATATATATATATATATATATACACATATAAGGAAAATAAGACAAGGTAGAAAATGCTGAAATAATTTTATCATAAAGAACATTTTAGTACCGATTTCGGTCACTGCGACTTTTTCAACTTAGAGTAAAGCATGAAAAACAATTAAATTCTGGAAAAATTAAATGAAATGTTTTTTTGTTTTTTTTATATATATATATTTCCATAGTTTCTTCTCTGCCGCCTCTTTCTCTGATAAAACGAGAACTCATATCAAACTAGCTGCTGCTAACTACCTAGAGCAGACAAGAGTAAAAAAGAGAGACAGGAACAGGCTCGAAAAAAACAAAAAGGCGAGGGGGTTTATACCTCCATTTCTGCAAACGGTTACTTTAAATACTTTTTTCCGCTGTGTATTTGTTTCCGTTTTGCATCTGATTTTTATTGATGCTACATAATAATGAAACTGTATCTCTTAAATTGCTGCTTTTGTATTCGCATTCCGAGAAGAAAACTTGCGGAACAGACGTTATTTGAACGAGAATCATCTTGTAATAATCACCTGAAGTGACACACCTATAACACTGCGATGGACTGGAGTCCCGTCCAGCTGGGGAAAAACACATACGCCATAGAAGCCGAGCCCATGAGCCTGGCTAGGCTTTAAAAGGCGAAAAAAAATATACATAATTCATTAGATACACATAGTCTTATACACTCACACACACATACACACACTCACATACATACACTCACACACACACACACACAAAAACCTATGTATATGTAGTGTGAATATATGCATGTATTTGTACGTTTCCGGCATTTACTTTCGTATGTTTTACAGGACGCAAACAGAATAGATTAGCAGTGCTTAAATCATTAAAGTGCTCTGGAAGATTATCGCACAGTACATATAAGTACATTTTCTATATATGGTTATATTAGATTTTTTTTCGGATAATTTATTCCACAAAATCTCCGTCATCGTCTCTTTTATTTTTTAATTATTTACAGAATATTCCCAACGAATAAATACCTCGATTAGATCAATTAAGATATGCTTCAAGTTTTAAACTGCCTCATTAATTACTCTTATCAATTTTAATGTTTTGACGTTAACATAGTTCTTAGCGCTGCAGTCCGGAGTAATTTTCACTACCTCGGTAAGAGAGGAGTTATTCGAACGTGGCTGCGTTGTCCAAACACTAGATTCTGTCTAATTTCTATTCCACCTCTCCTGGCAGACTGCGATTAGGACAAGCTGTCTCTTTCTACTCAGGCTGAAGAAGACACAGATAACATAAATATTTAGGCAAAAGGCAATGTAAAATTACAACCTAAAGTTTAAAATTTTTTAGTGTCTGATAGAGTTTAAAATTTAAGATAATTTTTTTCTGTGTAAAATATAATTCAGTTCATAATTTGCGTGTGCTGTGAGTGTATGTATGGATGTGGACACACACGCATACACACACGCGCACACAAATATATACATAAATAAATAAATATATATATATATATATATATATATATATATATATATATATATATATATATATATATATATATGTGTGTGTGTGTGTGTGTGTGTATACGACGGTCTCATTTCAGTTTCCGTAAACCAAATCCACTCACAAGGCTTCTGATCGGCCCGTGGTTATTGTGGAAGAGACTTGACCAACATCCCGAGCAGTGGAACTGAACCCACAACCATGTGGTGGGAAGTAAGCTTTTTACCACACAGCCACGCCTGCGCCTATTATATGATTCTGGGTTCAGTTCAACTGCTCGGGACGTTGGTCAAGTCTCTTCCACAATAACCACACACACACACATATATATATATTTACACACATATATATATACATACATATACACACATATATACATATATATATATATATATATATATATATATATATATATATATATATATATATATATATATATATATATGCATACATTTATAAATATGTATGTATATATAGATAGATAGATAGACATACTGTATCTATTGGATATCTGTTGAATTATTAATATTCATAATACGTAATGCATTTTGCGCGTATATCTTTGCATGTATATTACATTTAAATGCCTACATGCAAGCATTCACACGCACACATACGCACATACTTACACAGAAAGACTACATGTATGTATATATGCGGATATATGTGTATATTCATATTAAATTAAAATTCATATGCACATGACAATCCTATGAATATGTGTTTATGTATAGCTCAGTGCTTAGTACATGAATATATGCATTTATTTCTTAATAACCATTCGTATTTGTCCGTCTGTATTCGTGTACATATGGTTACACAAATTCGATCTTTCATCTAGATAACTAATACAACTGTATTTCTCATTTAACATTTCAATTTACCGTGGTTTGTAAATCAGTTTCTCATCTTTCTATATGAATTCTAATCATTAATTCTGTTGAATTTCATTCATTTTTATTTTCTCCATTATATTTATTTCTACAACGACGATTCTCCGCATGACTAATACTGTAGTTGCTGTAATGTTATTAAAAATGACTTGTCACACGCTGGATTCATGCGACCAGACTTCAATTAATTTCCCAGAAATTCATACAAGTATAAATATTCGTAAATCTCGAGCGTTCGTTTGATTGATATATGTACGTATGTGTGTGTGTATGTATATATATGATACATATATGTATCTGCATACATATATCTATACATATGTAAATATATATATATATTCATAATCAAAATACAACAAGGATATCCAGAGGTAATGCAGTCCGATCGTATCATGCAACTCCATTTAATTGAACAATGCAATCATTACATCACTTTAAAATGCAGAACAATCCTCAGCTGCAGAAAGACATAGAATTTAATTAAATCAAAATAGTATGAGTATAATCATACCTACAATACACATTAGTATAACTATACCTAAAATCACTTTAGTATAATTATACTTAAAATCTCCAAGGAGTTAAGGAGATAAACAAAAAACATGCTGCTTTCGCTCCAGCATAGAAGCTACTAAGGTATCAAGCAGATATATATTGTTACAGACTCTGCCTGTCACGGATTTTTTGTGTTTTGTGAGTCGTTTTTTAATTTATAGAGTATTTTATCAAATCCTTGTATATCTAAGGCTGAGAGAAGTATGGGGCAGTATCTGTTAGGGGTAGGGCTGAGGGAGCAGACAAAAATCATAGTTGGTTTAGTCATAAAAATCAAGATTCATCAGAAGCGATATCATGAGGTTTGGTAAAGGAAAGCTTAAAACAAGATGTTAGCTGATAATTAAGGGGGTCGCTCACTAGCAGACCACTGATAATGAAATATGGGAAGTCATATCATGTAGTACTATAGTTAAAATATTTTAAACAATGTTTCTATATTGTATACAGTTGAAGTTTAGGGTTGTTCAGAGGATTATTAAGAAGAATATTTTAACAAAGGATAGAAATTTTTGAAATTTGGTGGTGGTGGTAGTAGTAGTAGTAGTAGTAGTAGTAGTAGTAGTAGTAGTAGTAGTAGTAGTAGTAGTAGTAGTAGTAATGCAGTGAGCTGGCAGAATCGTTAGCACACCGGGCGAAATGCTTAGCGGTATTTCTTCATCTGTCTTTACGTTCTGGGTTCAAATTCCGCCGAGCTCGACTTTAGTTTTTATCCTTTCGGGGTCGACTGCTGAACACTGTTGTCGATGTAAATTTTCGTAAAATGTTTAGCCATCTATGCATGTATGTATGTATGTATGTATGTATATAGTTAAAATTTATAGAAAAACAAAAGTTGAGGACAGGTGTATGAACAACAAGCAAGCGTATTAGCTTGACTCTCGGGAAAATGATATCTTTTACGTTTCGAGCCTACGCTCTTGAACAGAAAGGAATAAGAGAAAATAAACAGAGAGAGAATGAGAAAATTTTGTAGATTTCAGAGGTCTAGCATGATGTATGTATATGTATGTATGTATGTATGTATGTATGTATGTATGTATGTATGTATGTATAGATAGATAGATCGATAGATAGATAGATAGATAGATAGATAGATAGATAGATAGATAGATAGATAGACAGACAGACAGACAGATAGATAGATAGATAGATAGATAGATAGATAGATAGATAGATAGATAGATAGATAGATATTAAAGTTTAACGCCTACGGCAATGGCTTCCGAGCCTACGAGTTAAAGCCACCCCCAACAACTTATTAGCGGAAATGTCAAGCCGCAGCTGTATATTAATGAGAAGACAGAAAAGAATTTGCACCCACATAGTTTTGTGCGTAAACCATCTCAATTTAATTATCCGCAGTAATTCATCTGCCACATTTTCATACCTTAGAGACTTTTCTATGAGAAACACTATACTAAATAACCTCAAAGTAAATGAACACGGTCATTTTCCATTTATTGAATAGCATTGCTCAATATGGTATATATATCTAGCTTTGTTGAAAACCGTTGCTAAACTACGGTGTACAAGGAGTTGCTGAAAAGTTCCTAGCTTTGAGTGAAAGTGAATACAGGAGGATCTGTTAATTATAATTTTATTCAGCATATTCCCCTTTCAGATTCCCACAGTTATTGCTGCGGTTCTTCGGGTTTTCCAAGCTCTATAATAGAACTTGGAAGGTTGGGCCTCCAGCCAGGCTTTTTGCGATACCCTTCACGTCAGGAAGTTTTCACCCCCTGTCTGTGATATTAGATTTCACGGTTACCCGAAGGTGATACTCAATGTTGAAGCTTAATGATTTTCAGTACTGAGCTTGAATTAAGAGTTAAAATAAAAGCACAAAGGATATCGAGTATTAGCCCACGAGATAAATAGGATTATATAATAGTTAGGGTGTAGTTAATCCCTTCCTATGACTCGTCCGTTGTGGCGGAAACCATGAGCTAGCTTATATTTCAGAGCTAACTGTATTTCATTGATAAAACTCTTTGGGTATATTACGAGAAATATGAAAACACAGCTGAATTTAATTATGAATTTAAATGCCAGCCTTTATTTAATTTTCTCTTTTATCCAAAGATTCCACAATCTAGTGAAGCTTAGTCTTTTCCCAAGCTTCTAATGATCGAGATATATCGTCTGCTTTGATAAGTTTACAATGCTGGTAGTCATTATATTCGACACAAAGGTAAGCGGCGTTCGTCCATCTTTACATTGTGGGTTCAAATTGATCTGATGTTGACTTTGCCTTTGCGGGCTGAGAAGATCAATACCAGTTGAGAACGCAGGTCGTTGTAATCGACTAGCGCCTCGCCCAAAATTTCAAGCTTTGTGCCTAGAGCTAAAAAAAAGGTTATTCTCGATGTAAGTAAACCAAGAAATGGTACTCAACATGAAACTCCACGCGATACATATTATACTGCGGCAGTGTAGACCGAGGTAAAAAGAAAAAAAATTGTTAGACCTCGATTCAGTACAAACATTTATGGTTCTCCATTTTGCCTGTATATATGATTATACTCATCTCAGGTGTGCTTGCTATCGGTGATATGTACCAGAATGTTTAGGAATGTTTCTTCCACTTAACTCTCTAAACGTTACTAATGATCTTTCAGTATTCCCATTCGATCTAAAAGATTGTTTCAAAATAATAACGCCATTCTACTGCTGATAAAAATGACTGGAGCAAAATTAGCAGAATAAACTTGTGGGTGTTGCTTTCCTGCCAGATCTGACTTCAGAACGGTCGGAAACGATTTTTCTTTTCTTCCCAGCAGAAATCTATAAAAGTAGACAATAATACCACTTGAGTCTATAAAAGAGGTATACTGACGTAGATTAAGTCGACAACACGCCTCCCCTATGAATATGTTGCTTATTTTAAGAAATACATATTATCTATTTTTAATCTATTACAGATTGACGAAGAAAAAAAACACAACAAATATTTTTATTTTGTTATTGCTGCTGAATTACTTTGAAGTGTTTAAACGAAGAAGTAAACAAGTGATGTTTAAATTTTCTTTTAAATTCTGTTTAAACAAATTACGTTTAACTAAATTTACATCATTTACAGATAAATGTTGATTTACAGTAATTACGACGAAAATCAATCATACTTTCTTCACACGTTAAATTTTAAAACAGAAAGTATACATTTATCTATTTGTTTATTTCTTTCAGTCTTTTTTTTTTTCTTGACGTATTTGCTGAATAGAAGAGAACTGTTATTTGTCAATCTCCCACTGGTACCTACCAATATGTCAGAAAATTTACTGTATTCTCAGAAAAAAAAATTGATGATAATAATAATGATAATAGAATCAAAATAAAATAAAGTAAAAAAAAAACGAATGTCTCTCAATTTTAACAGCTCACTTATCTACCCCAACTAAACTCTTATCTTGCCGGTGATGTTTTGGGTATATTGATTGATTTTTTGCTAGCTTTTGTTTAACTTCATTTTCTTCTCTTTATTGGTTCTGTCTTAACTCTTTTATATTTCATAGTAAGTAGAGGCATTCTTGTTGCATATAATTGTACGTGTGTGAATATGTTTACGCATACATATATATGATGTGTATATATATATATATATATATATATATATATATATATATATATATATATATATATATATATATATATATATATATATATTTATATATATATATATATGCGTTAGTATGTGCGTGAGTCCTCCAATTTTTAATAATTGCTTATGAGTATGTGTACATATGTATTTAAGTTGATTTGCATTTAAATGCGAATATGATGTATATTTCTGTATAAATGTAAATTTTTAAGAGTATTTGCGTAGATATGCGTAAACGTGCGCCTGCGTGTGTACACGTATGTGTACGCATGTGTGTACGTGTGTGTGTGTGCGGGCGGGCGGGCGTGGCTGTGTGTATGGACGTAGAGTCAGAAATTAGTAGAAATGTGAAGTGTTTTAACTTTCGGCAACGCCTTCATGCCACATCAAGTCAGCAAATACACTGCTACAGAGTTATCTCAACTTCTCCCTGATAGATGTCCAACACTTTTTCAAATCACCTAACACCTAACATTAAAATTGAGTGCAAAATTCCATTAAGAAGACGTCAATATTGACACAAATTGACGTTAATTTAGTGAAGAAGCACTCTCACAGCTTATATAATGGATTTCCACCATCATTTATTTGATCACTTACTCACTAGCAGCTTCAGCTAGAGAGGAAATGTAGTCTGCATGTATAGAAACAGAAGAAAACTGATAAAGGTCTTTGGTTTTATATTGCTTGCTGGATAAATCGTTTGGTGCTTACAATAGAGACTGCGAGTGGTTTAGTTCTGCAATAAACAAGCAAATATTGTCTCATATTCCGTGTAGTTAACATATTCACTTCTAAATCTTCAGAGTTCTTTTTATGGCGGACTAGCAAGGCAATCCTGTGAAAAATTCCCTGTAGCTTTATATTGCTTACTGTATAAATCGTTTGGGGCTTATAACGGAGGCCGTGTTATTTAATTCTGATCTTAAAATTATCACTTTTAAACAATTAAATATATTCTCCCATCCTGTTAAACTCAAATTTCCACTGCTTAATCTTAACAGTTCCTTTTTATTGTGATGTTTCGATTAGTTTAATTTTCTCACATAGTCACGTTCTCATAAATTCCAGTGAAGTTTTGAGCTTACAATTCCGTTCTTCTGAACATCTTCCTTCTTTAATGTATTTTACGTTCTTTTATTTTTATTTTCTTTTAAGAACTTTGTCCAAGAGTGTTTGTTATATTATTGGTGTTTTGCATTTCTGGCAAAACCGAATGATCTGAATGGGTTTTTTATTTATTATTGATGAACTTGCAATATATACTGATTTGTGGTTAGACATTTGCTTCTGAACGACATGGTCCCGGGTTCAGTCGCATTGTGGCACCTTGACCAAGTGTCTTCCATTATAGCCTCAAGATGACCAAACAACTGTTAAGTAGTGGATTTAGTAGACGGATATATATATATATTCGTGTGTGTGTGTGTGTGTCCCTGACAACTGGCTGAAATGCCGGTGTTGGTGTGTTTCCCCGTGATCTAAGGATTCATCAAACGTGATAGATGGAATATGCATCTTAATTAAAAGTAATGAGGTCGTTTCGTTCATCTAAAGTTCTTGAAGGCGGTGCTCCAGCATGGGTGCATTCTAACAACTCAAACAAGTAAAAGAAATATATATATATATATATATATATAGGCATATAACGCTTTACTGTTAAACATATAATTTATCGATGGTTGTAAACTAAAATGAAGGTCATATATATAAACGGCGCGACTAGCGGCCTGCCTAATGAACTACAAGGTTCTTAAGTTTTCCTTCCATTGTAACTGAAAAAGGAAATATTATCGATATCAATGCTATCATTATATGATGTATGCAAGTCACTAAGATTCCCTGCCGAAGTTTTCTGGGTAAACTTCATATGACAACATATGATAACAATTCTTATCTTAGATTTTGTAACTGTATTTTCATGCTGTTTCTAATCCCACGACCCAAACTATATTCAAACATAGTTTCCATTTTAAATAATATTACAATATAATAAATGCGTTGTCATCAATGAATTCTTATGTGACTCCGTTATCAATTTCAAATTTGAAAATTATGACAGCTTTCTTCACCAAGTAACAATCAGTAGTAATGGATGTGAAATAGAAATGGATACTGGTACTGGAAATATTCCTTATTACAGCTGACATGGGATCAAAACAAGAACAAGACGAGAGTATGCAGTGTCGTTTATATTAACATTCAAACCATTATATACCTCATTACAATTGTTCAGGTTCCGCTTTAGGTAAATCATGGTAAAGCGCTATAAGTGCTCTATACTTTGTGAACGAAACTCGTGTCAATTTTACATCCTTATAAAATTGCATTTAAGTAAGTGCTTACGTTGTTCTGAAGTAATAAAAGGATATATAAAGGATGTCCATAATATTTCTCTGTTCAGGTATTTATGTAGCTACGACAATTTCTGCATCAGTAATGCTTAACACTACCTGATATTTTTGTTAAAATGATTACTGTCAACACATGGTCTGCTTTTCTAAAGAATTTTGAAGCATTCTAAACACGACAAAAATAA
The DNA here is from genome assembly GCF_046866305.1 of Octopus bimaculoides. Classification (NCBI taxonomy): domain Eukaryota; kingdom Metazoa; phylum Mollusca; class Cephalopoda; order Octopoda; family Octopodidae; genus Octopus; species Octopus bimaculoides. The sequence continues at coordinate 25,825,412 of NC_142935.1, forward strand.
TTATATTTTAAATGAAGACTTAATTACTTACATCCAGATGAAAGTATTACCACATTTTTCAGTTTATTATATGTCGTGTAGAGGCCTTCCGGGTGTTATACCGATCTTTTCGATTCCTCTGCGAGTGCGACTTGTCGGCCCAGCGAGGCTTTTGCTTTCGGGATTCTGGGTATAAGTTATTCACTCCGATCCGTTCTCGAACTACCTTAGTTTACGTATGAAGTTGCAATGATATTCCTATCATGTATCTTTCCTTTGCGTCGTAGCAAATCGACGTCCCCTCCTGCTTCTCCGTAGCCCACGTCTCACTTGTATATTAGAGCGCAGATATGAGGGTGTCATTAGCACCTGAAATCCACATAATCACTCAAACACAGCTGATGGAACGAAAGATAACTCCTAAAAAGCTTCCGGTAGCGTTGAAATAAAAACAGTGTTGTAATGTCTAAAATTGCAAACGAATCGAGGTTCAAAACACCAAACTGCCCACAGAGGCGACTCTGAATTCATCATCAAAATGTATACATATATATATATATATATATATATATATATATATATATATATATATATATATATATATATATATATATATATATATAAGGTGCAAAAGTGAGAGAGAAATACGTAGTTAGACAGGCAGGTAGATAGATAGATAGATAGATAGATAGATAGATAGATAGATAGATAGATAGTACATGTTTCAATACCTTCAGGAATTTTCACTTTTCCGGTATTGATTAAATAAATACAGCAGAATATTACGGCTAG
>NC_142935.1:25831182-25848682 GCF_046866305.1 Octopus bimaculoides
CACACACATACACCACATAAAGATGTACATACGTACATACACGCAGCCCGCTCACACACACACACACATATATAGATATATATATACATATATATCCTCTTTTTTTTTACTCTTTTTACGTGTATCAGTCATTTGACTACGGCTATGCTGGAGCACCGCCTTTAGTTGACCAAATCGACCCCAGGACTTGTTCTTTGTAAGCCTAGTACTTATTGCATCGGTTGTTTTGCCGAACCGGTACGTTACGGGTACGTAAACACACCAGCATTGGTTGTCAAGTGATGTTGGGGGGACAAACACAGACGCACAAACACACACACACACATATATATACATATATACGACGAGCTTCTTTCAGTTTCCGTCTACCAAATCCACTCACAAGGCTTTGGTCGGCCCAACGCTATAGTAGAAGACACTTGCCCAAGGTGCCACGCAGTGGGACTGAATCCGGAACCATGCGGTTGGTAAGGAAGCTACTTACCACTCCTGTGCCTTATATATATATATATATAGAGAGAGAGAGAGAGAGAGAGAGAGAGATAGAGAGAGAGAGAGACAGACAGACAGACAGACAGACAGAGAGAGACAGGCAGACAGACAGAGAGAGACAGAGAGAGGTGGGTTAAGTTAGAGGTTATAGCAATCAGGGATACTAGTATCCTATGAATTCACTGGTGTCTTACCTATATGTGATTTGTCAAATCCAATAATCGAACATTAAAAACAACAATAAAAACCAATAAGAGGACGTAGGGATTTTTATGTTTCGAGCATAGCTCTTTGTCACAATGGAAAACGGAAAAGTCCAGAGAAGGAAAAATATCACTAACAGCACGTGTGAGGTTACATGGCAGAAGTGGCCGGAATTGGGACAAGATAGCACAACCGGGTTTCCCTCCCAAACCATTAGTTGCCTCCGGGACTGTAGTAGATAGTAGTAGATACTAAAGTCAAAGTGCCGCTCCAATGGAGGGAACTCAAAAACACGTGCTTCCAAAGCAAGCTTGTTAGTCACACATCCAAGGCTAGATAGTAATATGTAGATATGTGTATATATATATATCTTTGTAAAAGTTTTTCCTGCACTTGATAGATGTAAACGTGTAAGTGTTTTATGTAAATACTAACATCTATAGAGACTTCTAAGTAAATGAAAGAAACATTCTGACCAATAAACCTACGCGAGAAAGGAACCGACTGAAGGTGACATGGTGTGACGTAAGGTCAATGAATACATAACAGAATCTATGTATGAATATTAAAAATATTTGTATAGTAAGACAAATACTGGTTATTTACTGGAAACGTCAGATTCAAGAATCCGAATCGATCAGCAATTCACTAAAAGTGACCATGTTTGTTCTTGATTCCCTTCATAATACGTTGATATGTTTCCTACAATTTATCCGTCAGTAGTGATATATACAGAGTGTCCCCCCCACCCGCCCCCCACAAAAAAGAACCCATAAAAATTTTATTAAATCCTACAAAGGTCCACCAAATTTCATGAAATCCTACAAAGGCTCAGCAAATTCTTTTGACTAGATGATGACAGAATGCATGTACGAACGAATATCAGTTTCTTTAAAGAAGACAACAACCCTGCCACGGGAATTAGCTGTAGGGAATTATCTTTTTTTAATCACATCGACACTAATGCTCAACTGGTACTTATTTTATCGATTCTTAAAGGATGAACAGTAAAGTCGACCTCTGCAGAATTTAAACCCAGAACGTAAAGACGAACGAAATACCGCTGTTTTGCTCGACGTGCTAACGATTCTCTCAGTTCACCGCCCTACTTAAATTTACATACACTGTTTTCAAATTTTGACAAAAGGCCAGAACCTTCGGGCGAGGGATAAGTCGATTACATCGACTGCAAGTGCTAAACAGCTATGTATTTTATTTGTACCCGAAAAGATGAAAAGCAAATTCAACCTCGGCGGAATTTCAACAAACAAAATAAAGACGAACGAATGGCGCTAAGCATTCTGTCCTGCGTGCTAAATATTCAGCCAGCTCACCGCCCCATTTAAGTTTACGTATACAGTAATCACTAGCCATATCGCGGTTCACTTATCGCGCCCTCAGTACATCGCGATTTTTTCTGGCTAATATATGTAAATTTATATCGCGGACTCCTCAGTATATTGCGGGTTTCAGCTGTCGATAGGTGTCTATATTTTTTTAGATTTTTGTTTCAGTGGTAAAATAAGCATTTTCATGCCAAAGAAAAAAAAAATAATAAATTAATAACTGAAAATACAGTACAGTACTGCACTGTATAACACCTTAATTAAAGTATGTTAAAAGAAAATATGTAGAGTACCGTAGATGAGTAAACAAAGAATCGCATGTACTGTATGGAAAACGAAACTCGGGAGGCGAGTGTGTGGTGTTGTTTTGCATTTATAATAAAATGAATATATACAAATGATAAAAGTAATAAAAAAAATATATAGTACAGTACTGTTTCTACTTCTCGGATTTTCACTTACTGTGGGGAGGTTTGGAACGTAACACCCGCGATAGTTGAGGGATTAAAGTATTGAAAAAATAAAAACGGTGTAAAACGACTTTAGTAGTCCGCATTATAAAATGCTTAACTTTCATTCGAACATTCGATGACTCTCTCCTTTGTTTAGTTTTTTGGCATTTTTTTTTCGTCATATCTTATCTCTCTATTAGATATTTGAAATATATGTTCAAATCTGTCTAAGCAGTATTTGCTGAGAAAAACAACACATTTTTGGTTTATAATACATATACATATAAACACGCACAGATATTCAAATATTCGTAGATACATAAATATACACACGTATATATGTATGCGTGTATCTGTCTGTACGTCAGTATCTATGTATGTATCTGCTTCAGGCACCTTCTTGGTGTCACCTACACTTTAAAAAGATCTGATGCAACAACCTCCTGCACCGATACATGAATATTGAACCGAAAACTATCATTGATCGATATTTTATATATTTTTCTCGTTTCTTTTTTTCGTTGAATAAAATACATATATCTGTGCTTCATCGAAATGGAAGGCATAATCAGGTGTTCACACACACACACACACATATGTACACACTAACACACACACGCACCCACCCACCCACACACACACACACCCACACACACACACACAACATACACACATAAAGCTGTTCATTCATCAGAAGCAATATACATACATACATACATACATGCATATCTATATATATATATATATATATATATATATATATATATATATATATATATATATATACAAATATATATATATATATATGCATATATCTTTTTCTATGTATGCTTGCATCTACGTGTAAGTGTGTGTGTGTGTGAGTGCATCTATTTATATTTATATATATTAGTGTTTTATAGGAGAGAGACACAAAAAGAGAAAGAGCGAGAAAGAGAAGGGAAATAACATATATGAAAAAAAGTATATACTTACATGCGTGTAAGCATATAATTATGCATACATACAAATTTTTGTGTTTATAGTTTTTCATGCATATAGTAACCATAAGGAAAATGCAGTCTGTTGATGCGAATGTAACAAATCTGTTCTTTTCTTCTATGTAAAGTTGACTAGGTCATTTGAGTTGAATATAACCAGATAATGCAAGCAAGGCAGGTTGCACTTAAAGATTCGCTATAGGTTTGTCGATCTTCTATCCTCGCAGTAAGCTGTGCATTGGAATGCGCACGTATGTGTATGTGCTTGTTTGTGAGTGTACGTTATTTGTGTGTGTTTATATATATATGTATGTATGTATGTATGTATGTATGTATATACATGTTGGTGTGTGTGTCTGTGTGTGTCTGTGTGTCTCAGTGTTTGCACAAGACTATATGCGCCTTTTTGTATATAGTATAAGTTTCTATCGATGAAACTACAATTCTAACGTATGCTCTCTGTTTCGCTGACTAATTCAATTTGAAGATTATATGTTGGAGACCTTGAAAACCTCAAGATTTGAAGATTATTGATTTAACACTCAGTATGCAAACCAAGAAACCGGTGTAATAAAGAAGATTTAACATCGAAACTCTGTTGTCAATAAATCTCTTTCCCACTGATTTTCATAAAAAATCTCTTTATATATATATATCAGCGTTATACATTTTTTTTGCAATATTTAGTATTGCTTCTATCGTTGCTGTAACAAAAATGCTTTCTAACAAAGGAACAAAGGTAAATTGATGAAATTTACGAAATAATACAGGTAGAATGTTCCATGTTAAAATACAGAAATGGCTTGAAAATTTTTATAGTTCCGCTTACAGATTATATTTCCAAAATACATTTAATTCCGTTATTTCATGTGCTTCCTTGAAATCCTGAATACTCTAGCTTGTCGAGTATTCTGGTTAGACAGTTAGTAATCTAACTAACCAAATTTGTTTGTGTGTATTTGTGCTTGTGTTTGTTCCTCACCATCGCTTGACAACTTGTGTTGGTGTGTTTATGTCCCCGTAATATAGCGATTCAGCAAAAGAGACCAATCGAGTAAGTATTAGGTTTAAAAGTAAATGAGTACTGGGTTCGACTGGTTTGACTAACACCCTTGAAGGTAATCCAACAGTATGGCCGGAGCCAAATGACTGTAACTAATATATATATATATATATATATATACGTGTATAAAGGATGACCACTAAGTGGACATCCAATATGCTAGAAAGAGGTCATCAACGACCCAACCACAAAGAAAGATAATGTTCTCCAGAAAAAAAAAATGATAAGAGACGCATGCAATTTTGGTATTACTTAGCGCAAACGTTCATACGTTATAATCAAAAAATAGGAACACGAAAGGTAGTATGTAGATACCTATATCATTAGGTATAACGTACATGTATTATGCATATATAATTGTATGTGTACATATGTCTTTCCTTGAAAAGTTTCCTCTAATGAAGGCCTTCTTTTGTAATTTAAAAAACAAAAACAAAGTTCTAGTCACTGAAATTTGGATAACGATAACGATGAACATTACATCTTGAACTTTATGAAATTCTTGCATATTTTTACCGTTCGGCAAACATATTGTATTCGTAAAGTGAGTGCTATGTGGTTACTTCTTTCACCTGAGAATCCTAGATTTACTACATTGTCATTTAAATATTTAACTAACATAGGAAAATGCACCAATGAAGATTGGTATAAAAATTTGTAATCAGAATAGAGTAACTGCAGGTTTTGCCGCAGTTTTTCATAAATATTCACGTTTTCACTGATTTTGGAAGAAATTTTCCCATCTGCCTAGCAACTGATTTCAATTCCTCTGCGGGATGTTACTTTTCCGTTCCAAATGATATCCGTCGTATTATATTTGCACTTGATAGAAATTTTCTTGGGAATATTCCACTTATACTGCATACATTTATATGCTTCTATTCAATAACAGCGGTATTGCTTATATCAATTGAAGGACAGTATTTTCTACAGGTGGTATTGTTTATTTGTTTAGAAACATCTCTACATCGCAATGGGAGGTAGTATCTTACTGAAATTTTGAGGTTGCTGCTGATAAAATGTAATGTATTTTACAAAAGTCTAACATAAATGAAACTCTAAATTGACATTTATAGTTGCATCCCGAGCGTTTAAGGAAGGAAATATCTCTTTTCTCTATTCGACATTGCAAAGCTATCTCCCGCTGTCAGAATTCAAGAACATAAACGTCGAAATGTGATGGGATGTAATGGTCACAATTGCAAGAGTGGCTACTTTTCATATTCATATTATCAACGTCCCCTTGTTAGACGGGAAATACCCAGACATAATTGTTCCAGGTTTTGCTGTGGTCAGCTGGGCCTGAGCTTTCGTATTCGCTTGGAAGTTCATTAAGAAAAGTTTGTTTCTTGAGGTGCTCTCAACTGGCCTGTAAGTTGTTATTGCCTTCACCATTGAGAACTTGATAGATGTATTCATTCTTGTGGTTGTTGTTTAGCAGATGCTATCTCAACAATACCATACAACGTTCAAAGGAGGCCTAAATGATCTTAAGCCTTTCCTTTTTACCCTCATTCTGAGATACTTTGCAAGTATTATTTCCCTGGAAATTTGGTTTTAGTGTCGGGATTTTGATGCTTGATTTCCGCTACAGAACAGCCACGTATCCCAAATATTAGTACTGAAAATGTATGATTTAATGTAGGATGCCGTCTTGTTCTAAGAGGAAATCTCTGACTGTTTTTTTGTTTTGATTTTGATCTTGTATAGTATTTTTTTTCTCTGCATTTGCTCAAAGCACCATTGATGCGAAGGGTGTGTTTTTCCGCATTTAAATGTCAAATTTGAACACTAGCTTTGACCAAATTCCATCCCTGTATCAATTGTAACTAAATCCAGCTATTTCTTAACATCATAAATATTTGAAGTATAGAAATTTTGATAGTCCACAAAGAAATTATGAATTATATCGGTGCCTTTTAATTACGAAAAACTTAGCACAAAATCATTGGAATTACGTGAATGAAATGACAGCGATTTTAATACTAAAATAAACAAAAATACAGAGACTATTTCTTGTGGAATTATCTATTTGAAATATTTATAACATCGCAGACAATCAGTCTACTTTGAGTTACTGTGTCAGCTACTAATGCACTAGTACTTTTACTAACTGCAATGACATTGGCAATCACAGATTGCAAATAGAATCGACTGCCTTAATATCAGTTGTGGTTGATCTTAGTTTTATCAATGTCACTTATAATATTTTAAGATCCGGTCTTTCTGACTCTAAGTTGGTGAGAGAAAGGATTTCTTTTTCTTTAGTATAATTGAAGAATAAGAAACTACTGACTGATATTGGCTTAGGTGGACATAATTGAAACGAAAAGTGTTCAAAATCATTTTTTCCTCGATAATCTGTACCTGCACGCCTATTTTGGCGTCATATCTGTATTACTTATTTATATTTTAGGCAAGCCTGCATATATGTACGTATGTATGCATATTTGTATGCATGTACGTACGTATGTATGTACGCATGTATGCATTTTATGCATACATGTGTGCATGTATGTATTTATGCATATTTGTTATGTGTATATGCTTGTTCTGTTTGTATGTGCGCATGTGTGTGTGTGTACACGTTTGTGTGTGTGTTTCTGGTTATATTTTTCAATTAAATTTGCAATGGTGAAAGATGCGGTTTCTAACCCAGATAATTTCACATTCCCTGGCTTCGTAAAGCTCAGGTTCTAAAGACTGATGTCGATACAGATTTTTATAAATAAATCTATTCCAATAATTATAAGGTATAAATCAAATGCAAGAGTTTGGGTAGACTAACTACAGATTCATTCTTCAAAAGTATTCTACTTTCACTAACCTTTGAACACTATTTAAATAACTGTTATCCGACTAACTACCCTTATTATGCATAATTTCTCTCTTTTTTATAGTATATTATGCCTGCATTTCAATGAGGTCCTTTCAAGCGCATTCCACCAGTCTCCTTTCATATAAGAAATGATTGTTCCCTCCACACTGCGTTGTAGCTTCTATTTGTATCCTCCGGAATATCTTTTCTATGAATTTAATGGTAAATTTGTTCCCCCACATGACTAGGTAATATTGTGATGACATTTCGAAGAATTTTGTATAATGTGGAGGACATTCGTAGTCATTCTTCAGAGTGTGCATCGGTTGTTATATCTAAGCGGTTTATCTAAACGGTTGTTATACCTAAGCGATTTACCTGAATTGCTATCCAGGCTCTGCATTCAAAGTGAGAGCTAATATCCCGACTATTGGTTTGAGATAGACTACTTGGTTTATCTACGGTGCTATTGCTGTAAAGTTCCCTCGTAATATAGCTATACATGCCATTTGCTGATGTATACACAGATCAAATGACGATTATGTGTGGCGATAAAGTTGTAGAACTTCTCTGAATGTGTATTCCCGATTATCAGGTGAGAAAATACCTGGTGGTCTACTGGCGCAAATCAGTCAAAGTCGTTGGCTGTATTTAATTAAAGCTATGACTTTAACAAGGTCTGTCTAGAGTTGCCTCTCTTAGGTATTTCCCATTAATAATTGCTAAAGTGCTTGAAACATCGATGTCTGAGAATACTGATAGATAGCAGCACTGGACAGATACGGTGTTTTTACACCTTTTTAACATAAGGGAGAATTTTCTTCGCGATAACTGCAGCGAATTTGCCTTTTAGCATTTGAAATATGACACAAGCATTTTAAATAATCTGACGATGCATATAGATAGATAGATAGATAGATAGATAGATAGATAGATAGATAGATAGATAGATATTAATTTACTATTTTATACTGCAAAATACGCCTGGTAAAATTAAAAGACTCTTAACTAAAATTATTACAAAATGATAGCTTACATAAATATTAAACCGCGCACGTTTACCAACAGACACATGCCATTCAACAAATACACGTACACATATATTTATGTTACAACTTATATAGTCATAGTTAATTATTGAAGCGTCTATACATCTACCTATACATACATGCGTAAATATGCACATATATATATATATATATGCTCGTGTGTATTTGTATATATATATATATGTATATATATGTTTGTGGATATGAATATGTACACCTATACATGCATATAACTATTCAGTTACACTCAGACAAACACACACGCATATACATTTATACATATATATATATATATATCAAGAGAGAGAGAGAGAGAGAGAGAGAGAGAGAGAGAGAGAGAGAGAGAGAGACTAGAGAATGACACAGAGGGAGAAAGTGGCCGAGAGAGACTACTATATACCTACTAATCTACTAATGTAGCTAGATGTATTGTACTCCATTGATCAATAGAAACATTGAGAAACATATATACATGCATATGTCTGAAATTGTTGCCCGCTGCATGGAAAAGCACCAAGAGATATTACTATTAGACTCAAAAATTGTCTGGTATTTCAAGGAATTTTACACTAGGATATAATTAAATAGAAGTAAATAATGTTAGAGAACATTTTGGAAGTTCACATAACAATAAAATAATTGTCTATTGTCTGCAGATAAAGTCTAACATGAAACCGAGATGAGACTAGAGAGAACAATGGTAGACGTCAAGGTTGCAACTCACAAACTGAATTGCCTAGACACACGATAACTAAGATTATTATATCACGTTTGGAAAAGTAAAAATATATAAAAATGAAGAAGAAAAAGAAAAAGAAGCGTCTGAATTCGAAACCGTGCTTCAAATTAAGACTTTATAAATAAGATTGCACACATAAAAGAAGTCAAGAAGCCTCAATTGTAAGTTATCTTTACATATGAAAGGGATGTGACACTCACGTTTCAATGGACATTTCAAACTTCGGCGATTATTTTTAAACGGTTTCGATATTGAAGGAAAGAGTACAACGAATCTGTAGCTGTTGGTGCTAAATAGGAAATATGTGAAAGTAGAGAAATTTGTTTTAATGCGCCACTGTTATGATTACTTACATTTTTCCTTTTTCTTCTTCGTTTTGTTTTTACTTTTCATTTTGGTGTTATCGACAAAGTTAGAAGAGATAATAGAGTCACATTGTAAAAGTTCCGAACAACTTATGCGTTTATTAGTAATTTAGTATTAACCATAGCGAGTAGTTTTAACTGCGAATGGTCCACCTTCATTTTAATGTCGTTTTTATGACTATACATTTTCTAGAAAATCTTTTGTTTTCTCTCATTATTTTATGGTTTGCTTTTTGTTTTATTGTTTGTCTCTGTCTAGATATCACATGAAATGGCTTTTCTGCTATTTTCCACTGCTTTGAACCTATGTTATATCCGCCCGTCTCATCACTGAAAGCCATTATATTCGAAATTTTGAATATATATCACCAGGGATATGTAAGTATGTTCATGCATGTATGTGTATATCTATGTATGTAGCTTATATATGTAACTGCTTATATGTATGTATATAAGTATATATACATATATTTATAGATATATATGTTTATACATAATTATATATAGTCATATATATATATATATATATATATATATATATATATATATATATATATATGTATGTATGTATGTATGTATGTATGTATACTTACATTACTATTTATATATAAATAGACATACATATATAAATATACATATATATATTTACATACATTAATATCTAAACTTATATATATAAACACTCCCACATGTATATATATAGGTGTATATATGTATGTATACATGTATGTGTGTATGTATGTATGTATCGTCACTTTACGATGATTACTGTTATATCTTTCAACTAGCAACTAGCAAGTGTGCCCACATGCGAGTGTCTGTATTTATAGGTTATGATTGTAAGAATGTATATACGTATATAAACGTATGTGTTTCACTGTCTGCACTTACGAGTAAGTTTGATGTATGTTTACGTCCGTATCTCCAAATATGTAATCTATTTAATGTTCAACAATATATAATATATATATATATATATATATACATGTATACAAATATGTATTGATGTATATATATATATATATATATATATATATATATATATATATATATATATATATATATATATATATATATATATATATATATACATATATATATATACATATATATATATACATATATATATACATATATATATATATGTATATATATATATATATATATATATATATATATATATATATATATATATACATATACATATATGTAGAAACACACATACACACACACACACACATATACATATGTATATGTGATCATTTCTGTATTAAACCGAAAGGTATTTTTAAAAATTTATTCACACATATGTTATATATATAAATATGTGTGTATGTGTGTGTGTGTGTGTGTGTGTGTGCTAGTATACATATATGTGTATATATATACATACATGCATGACTATACTTATATACACATAAATCCATACAAGCAGATACATAGCAAAATTTTATTCTTATGAATATGTGTATGTGTATATATACGTATACATATATATGTATATATATATGTGTGCGTATATACATATATATATATATATATATATATATATATATATATATATATATATATATTTATATATACATACATATACATATATGCGTATACATGTTTGTATAGAAGCATATATATATATATGTGTGTGTTTGTGTGTGTGTATATATATATATATATACAGACAGAGAGAAAGAGATAGAGAGAAAGAGAGAGAGAGAGAGTTTTAGAGAGAGAGATGATATGACTATCTTAATCAAGAGATTACGGAGACCAGTGACACAAGGAAGGAATCAATACATTCGAATATAGAGATAAAATATTTAGACACAGAGATTTCTGAGTATCGAAATATATTCATTCATGTGTATGTATGCATCTATGCATAATATACATTTATGAATATGTATGACATCAAATATGTGTGCGTATTAGTTTTTGGTTGTATGATCAACACACGCACAAGCACACACGTACGCACCCGGCACGTGCCTGCACGTACAGACAGACAGACACACGTGATGCATGCGTGAATAAAATGAAACAAAATCGTTTCATACGATTTTATACAGATATATTCCTTTATACATACATTGAAGGACATAAAATTGATTATATATTTAGAGATACGATCGTAAACATTCGACAAACTTACTTGTAAGTGCAGACAGAGACATAAGTATATATGTGTACTAAATTTCGTGGAGTATACATGCAGGCATGACTATATGAGCTCTCTGAGAAAAAGATGACTCATGATGTATGAATATTTGTGTGCGTGTGTGTATGTGTGTGTGTGTGTGTGTGTGTGTGTGTGTGTGTGTGTGTTTGTGTGCGTGATGGTGGTCTCTCGTAATTCGAGAAAGAAGGAGTTCTTCCTTCAATCGATTTCTTATTTCTTTATTGCTCACAAGGGGCTAAACATAGAGGGGACAAACAAGGACAGAGAAAGAGATTAAGTCGATTACATCGACCCCAGTGTGTAACTGGTACTTAATTTATCGACCCCAGAAGGATTGAACTGCAAAGTCGACCTCGGCGGAATTTGAACTCAGAACATAAAGACAGACGAAATACCGCTAAGCATTTCGCCCGGCATACTAACGATTCTGCTAGCTCACCTCCTTTCTTCATCGATTCAATCGTTCTTCAATCGATTTCTAACTGAACAAGTTGCACTGAAAATTTGTTTATAATGATCAAAAGTGTGTGCCGTAAGGTAGCTCCTTTCTTCCATCAAATCATTTTACACGTCAAATGTCAAAATTATCGCAGATCAAGGTGGGCCGAAGTGTTTCGCTCAAGAACACAACGCCCCACCCTGTGCACGATTTGAAATCATGGTCCCGCGATCGTAATTGCAATACCCTAATCACTAGCCATGCCTCATCACTTTATAGATGTGTGTGTGTTCGTGTCTGTGTTTTGGTGTGTGTGTCTGTGGAAGACATTACGCATGTGATTAGCAGCTGTCCTAAAATGTCGTCACGGTACTACGTCCCTATGCGGCACGTTGTTGTTGCTAAAACCATTTACAATGCCACACGCAAAAAAGACTGTTCTGAAATAAACTTAGAAAATCCTTCTGTTATGGAATACATTCATAAACACCAGCTCAAGGTATACTGATGGGATATTCCCATCAAAATGTCTGTCATATGTAAGCATAACAGATCGGATATTGTTGTTTGGGATAGAGGGGCAATAGTATGTACGATCATAGAGGTTAGCTTCCCTGCAGATTTAAATATCTCTTTCAAAATCAAAGAAAAAGAGTATATCTATGGACAACAGCTTCGAGACCTCCACATTTTTGTGTGCTTGTGTTTTCTATCGAGTATGTGTGTTTTTATGTGTGTGTATATATATATATATATATATATATATATATATAGACACACACACTCTTTTACTCTTTTACTTGTTTCAGTCATTTGACTGCGGCCATGCTGGAACACCGCCTTTAGTCGAGCAAATCTACCCCAGGACTTATTCTTTGTAAGCCTAGTACTTATTATATCAGTCTCTTTTACCGAACCGTTAAGTTACGGGCACGTAAACACACCACCATCGGTTATCAAGCGATGTTGGTGGAACAAACACAGACACACACACTCATATATATATATACATATATACGACGGGCTTCTTTCAGTTTCCGTCGACCAAATCCCCTCACAAGGCTTCAGTCGGCCCGAGGCTATAGTAGAAGACACTTGCCCAAGGTGCCACGCAGTGGGAATGAAACCGGAACCAAGTGGTTGGTAAGCAAGCTACTTAGCCCGCAGCCACTCCTGCGCCTTAAATATTGGTTTCAAATTTTGGCATCAGGCCAGCAGTTTTAGGGTCGGTGGGGTCTAGATGGTTACATTGACCCTATTACTCAACTGATACTTATTTCATTGAAAGGATGAAAGGCAGAGTCAACCTTGGTGGAATTTGAACTTAGAACATCAGGATAATCAAAATGCTGCTAAACATTTTGCCAGCATGCTAATAAATCTGTCAGATATGTATATATACATATGTTTGTGTGTTTGGGGTGGGGATGGACAAAATGATACAGCTTCGGATCGGATGCATTGTGGTAATCATTTCAGTTTTGTATGCTCCAATACTAAATCTAACTGATGACCTATTTGTATCTAATCCTTTGTGGTTGTCTGTCAACAGAGTACGTGTGCAATACTGGAGTCGTTGGAAAGCGGCGAGCTGGCAGAAACGTTAGCATGCAGGGCGAAATGCTTAGCGGTATTTCGTCTGTCTTTACGTTCTGCGTTCAAATTCCGCCGAGGTCGACTTTGCATTTCATCCTTTCGGTGTCGATAAATTAAGTACCAGTTACGCACTGGGGTCGATGTAATCGACTTAATCCATTTATCTGTCCTTGTTTGTCCCCTCTATGTTTAGCCCCTTGTGGGCAATAAAGAATTAAAAAACGTTGGTACGCCGGGTGAAATTCTAAGCGGCATTTCGTCTGTCTTTTACGTTCTGCGTTCAAATTCCACCGAGGTCGACTTTGCCTTTCATCCTTTCGGGGACGATAAATTAAGTACCAGTTGCGTAGAAAAAATATCGATAGGTAGCCATTTGAGCATACATTTTGGGTGGGTTCCATATTCTTGTGAACACATATTGTGACAATTTCATTAACGCTTCTTCAAGATTTTTCATCGTTTCCCCTAAAAAGACTTTTATTGTTTTTCAGAAGACAGTTCTTTATTTCTTATACTTCTGACATTAGTGACTATCTTTCCTTCTCTCTCTCTCTCTCTAGCTCTCTCTCTCTCTCTCTTTCTCTCTCTCTCTTTCTCCCTCTCTCTTCCTCTCTCTCACTTTCTCTCTCTCTTTCTCTGTCTCTCTCTATCTCCGCCTGTCTACCTCTGTTTTTGTCTCTCTGTATCTGTCAGTCTCTCTCTCTTTTTTTTTCTCTCTCTATCTCCCTTTATCTGTCTCGCTGTCTGTCTCCCTCTCTTTCTTTCTCTCTCTTTTTCTCTCTCTATCTCCCCTTATTTCTCTCTCTCTGTCTCTCTCTCTCTCAATAGCAATGTTGCATTTTATCATTTTGATTATTATCAGATTAACAATTCTTACTTTCTCTTATACTTCCGACATTAGTGATAAAGTTTCCCTCCCTCCCACTCTCTCTCCCTCCCTCCCTCCTCCCTCCCTCCCTCCCTCCTCCCTCCCCCATCTCTCTCTCTTTCCCTCTTTTTGTCTTTTATCATTTTGATCACTCTCTGCTTGATTAACATTTGTTGTTTTCTTATTTAAGCTGTACCAGTGCTTTTCCGCTCAATTTCTTTATATCTTTCTCTTCACATAGCATATTACTAGCTTTGTCTCCGATAACATCATTTATTGGCGCAAATTTTCTTGTTATTAGCTTTAATACTCTGTAAAAATCATTTTAGTGTTCGTTAATAAACTTTTTTCCAATCTCATCACATATTTTGTTCTTGTTTTCCTTTTTTCATCGTAGCTTGAATTTCATGGCCCAACCGTGATATCATTCTTTACATCTAAATGATGTCCTACCGTTGGTTTTTACTGATCTTTCTTCAGTTTCACCTAATGTCTCGTATGCTACCCACTTTAATCATTTATTTGTTCTTTGGTGATGATTTTTGTTACTTCCGAAACAGTATTTTTAGCTATATCACACAGGTCTTGATATTGCTAAAGTTGTTGAAATCATGCTTGTTTTTTGTTTTTTTTTCCCTATTCTTTTATTTTTATATTTATTTGTCAAGTTTGCTAGATCGTATCTCCATGGTGCTTCAATCTTTTTTATTACTATTAAACGCAATCTAACTTTTACAGCATTAAATCGATTGTCACCGTTTCAGTCAGGGCGTGGATGCAATTTAACTTTTACACTGCTGTTCCATCGCTATTGGATTTAAATGTCGTCTATTTAGTTAAGTAGTTTTCAATCTGAAAGCTGTTTAACAATGCGCAAAGCCATTTATGATGGCGGTCAAACCGCGTAGTAGAACATCAGCGTCTGTCAGATACCAGTGTTCAATTCGTAAAGTTTATCCAGAAATTACCCACAGCTATTAATTTTGATAATAATTATCTCACTTGACCATTTAGAGCACTAATCAGAACGAGAGGGATCAATTATAATCGATATAAGCAATACTTTTGGCGATTGTTGTTGGAACAGAAAACAGCATGGCTTTAACTTAAAATGATTTTCCTGGTCTTTTCCTCGTCTTTTTCTGGTCTATTCCGCCTCGTTTTTCTGATTTTCTCTTGGTTTTTGTACCTGGTTTTTATAATCTCGACATTTACTGGTTTATATTCAATCAAGGGCTTAGTAGTAATCCTATTAATGATAACGGTAACTGTTGAATGAAATCACTTTCTGCAAAATTTGTTTTTGTCATTGTTGTGAAATAAACATCTGTAAATTTTATTTCTGAAAGTCCAACTAGAATATTCCATATAAGTCTATTTCATTGCATACAGAAGTATTTATCACCTTATCACAAGCATTTTACCTTCTACTTGCCAACTTTTATCTCGCAATAGACAAAGCAAACTACCTTAATTTTCTATTTATTGTGTCAACTTCATTCCCAATATTTGAAATGGGCGTTAGAGCTCACCGTGCCTCTTCTCTTCAGCTTACAGCACTCTATCCAGCTTTCTTTATCAATCAAGCATATTCGATTATATGTCTGTAGGGTACCATATTTCCTGATGTAGCAGCTCCCGGCAAAGTGTAGTGATTTCCCGCTGTTAACACATGAATCTAGCATCTTCTGCTACGTATTTTGATAATCCCTGTTTTGGCAGTTAAATATGAAAGTAACCTTCTCTCAAATTTATTGTCATCTAAACCTAAGAAATGTAATATATTCTGAGTTAGATTTCAGGTGTGAGTGAGATCATGTTATACCTCCATACTTGGCAATAGTTAAAGTGATCCTAGTAGCATTCTGAATATGTCTACGCAATGGCAAGTTTCGTATAGCGAACTGAAGGGGTACAAGATATTCCTTCTCCTGCGTAGCACTTGCCATTCTAACTGCTACCCCGTCTGCGTAGACTTACTTCCCACAACATTATTGATCCAAAAGCATTGGTGATTTTTAATAAGAGATAAAAAAGATAACGGGCTATTTTTCTTTTCAGAACATAGCTGTCTCAAAGCTTCACACAGGGGAAGCCAGTTATAATTTAGAGAATTTTCATCTTATTGTCAGATAAAAAAAAAAAAAAGACATAATGCAAAATAAAAAAAGACGGATAGGACTGACTGCACTGATAAATCGTGGTAGTATAATCCTACATACGAGCATTACCGATAATAATAAAATCATACATCATATGAAAGTAAAAAAAAAGTAGTTTTCCAACTGGAAAAAGAACAAGCTATGCCATTCTTAAACTAAAGATAGTTATTCAAAATAATAGAGAACATCATACGTAACTGTTTTCTTCTTTTATTGACAATGAAAACGCTTCCGACACATTTATTCGTGGCACATTATAGTTAGTAGTAGCAGAAACAGGATTTCCTCTACATTTCATAGAGTTATTAAAGCCACTTTATTCTCAGCGCACTGCAACTCTGCAAGCAAAGATGTGTCTCACTAAGTGGTTTGAAGTTTAGCAGGGGTATGAAAATTGGGCAATTTTAAGTTGAGTCTTCTGTTCCACAGCTATATCAAAAGCAGTGAATAAAGTTGTATAACTTTTCGAAATTTCAGGTAATTTCAGATTAGGGGTGGCCACATATTTCAGATATGGTTATGACACTGTCCTTATGGTAACTTAGAGAAATCGGAGTTTATGTTCGCTTATGAGTGTTTCGAATGTGAAAGAAAAAATGTCGGAGAATATAATTTATTCGTTAATTTTGACGAAGCTAAATATATTAGGAATACATGATCAACTTAATCTTCTAATAAATTAGCAAAACAATAACCGGCTATCCCTGGGTTATAGAGAGTATCAGAGGATGTTGCATAGCCTTGAATATAT
>NC_142935.1:25858682-25916182 GCF_046866305.1 Octopus bimaculoides
ACATGCTTATATATATATATATATATTTATATATATATATATATATATATACATATATATATATATATATATATATATATATATATATATATATATATATATATATATACATATATATATACAAACATTTATGTGTGCGCGTGTGTGTGTGTGTGTGTACACTTACGTACATACATACACATATACATACACGCATTCATTGCTACGTAAATCTCTGTGTATTATTTGTAAAACTGGGAAGTTTCTTCCGTTCCGATAAAATGCCATCACTCCGAACAATAGATTAACGAACAAGTTGTGGTTGCGGAGATAATCAAATATCTAACCACTTATCAACGACATACATTTTTATATTTACGCACATACATATACCACCACCACCCCTAAACACAGACACACACACACACTCCCATACACACACACACACTCCCAAACACGCACACACACACTCCCATACACACACACACTCCCATACACACACACACACACTCCCATACACGTGCACACATAAACTAGAGTAAAATGTTGTAGAAGAGAAACACCCAAATTAGACATGAATGCTCTTGTTTGTTTTATTCTATGCTGTGTATTTTTATTATTATTATTATCTTTATTCTGATCACTGTTAGAGAGTTATCGTTACTCTTTTGTCACGTATTGTTGTTCTCAGCCCAAAAGAATTATTAGTAAATTTCCTACCACAATACATTCGTTGTAGGTCAGCGTAAAAGGCATCCATATTGTTTTGTGTTTCTTTACTTCGCATCATATTAATGTACCGCTATATTTAGTTTAGTTGATAGTGTTTCACTATTAAGTTATTTTTTTCTAACGTTTTCCTTGTAATCAACCTTAATTTGAAAGTACGTTTTCTTATTTCCTACTAAGTGAGATATTTTGTATTTTGTTGTTTTGTATTTTATATTCTTTATTTTTATGTAAGTTGTTTTACCCTTTTACTATTCAAATTAATATGTTTCCCGGAAGTTCGAGTATTCTTGTTACTATCCACCTTTCTCTCCATTTATATCTCTCTTCTGACTCGTACACAAGCAGTACACTCAGTAATTACTAACACACATACACGCATGCAAATATACATACACACGTATATATATATCTATATATACATTCAAACAGGGAAATTCATATTTCTATTCACAGAACCTGATGCATATATGTTTACGTCAACATATTTTCTATTCATTTGCTTCACTTTCATACGTTTCTTCAATTCATACGCATGTATACACACACACACACACACACACACACACACACACACACACATACACACACGCACACACATGCATATATATATATATATATATATATATATATATATATATATATATATATATATATATATATATATATATATATAGGTATATATATGTGTGTATGAGTATACACATAGACAAATGTACATGTATATATATGTGTGTGTGTGTGTTAATGTATGTACATATCGATGTATATATTCATATTCGTATATGTGTCCATGTATACATACATACATACAATATATATATATATATATATATATATATATATATATATATATATATATATATATATATATATATATATATATATATATGTACGTCTGTATATATTTTTGCATCATATCTACATAATCGTATATAGATATAAATTTCATATAGATATATGAAATCTTATGTATATATATTTGTATATATGTATATCTTATATGTGTATATACATGTGCGTGTTTGTGCGTACGTGTATATATATTTATATGTACGTATATATATATATATATATATATATATATATATATATATATATATGTATGTGTGTGTGTGTGTGTGTGTGTGTGTGTGTGTCTGTCTGTATGTATGTATGTATGTATGTATGTATGTATGTATGTACGACTGTATATATTATTTTGCATCATATCTACATAGTCGTATACAGATATAAATTCCAATCTTCTTTCACCTCAATATATATTTCTGTCTCTTTTAAATCAATATATCAGACACTTACCAGCACCCATGTTTCTTATAATCTTTCTTAAAATATACTCAATGAACTACTACTTAGCCCTCTTCTCGAAGCACTTAAAACTATTTTTCTCCCCTGAAAAAGCATTCATGTCTAATTTGAGTGTATTTCTCTTCTACTATAGTTTTCCTCCTCAAATTAACACCTTGCCGTACTCCAATCATCATAATATATCTCTAGTCATAAACAGCGAAGACAGATAAATTATCGTTAAGTCAGTGTTGTAACCGTAACATTGGATTCGTTTAAAACCCGATAACATCTTACGATATTTAAGCACCGCTCAGTATAAATCAACTGGTCAGAGATTTCTGGATACCGACTGAATATCTATACTTTCCTAGAGAGATTTCCTAGAGCCGTGAACTAAGAGCTGTACTGACAATCCATGTACTCCATGTGCAAGTTTCGGTGAGGTGAATTTTTTTATTTCGCATCGGTTCCGAGTCGAAAAGATGAATGACTCAGTAGGCTCATAACACATCTGTACAAAATATATTTCAGCACAAATTACCTTCAGGTAAGAAGATACCAATTTGCTTATAAAAGTTTGCTTTGCAGCTATGCAGTTTTGGGTTCTCCGTGGTAATTTCAGCAAGTATCTTCTACTAAAGCCCTAAGCCTACCAAAAGCTTATGACGGAATTGAGAATTTGGCAGATTATAAGACTGTGGAAGCTCCATACTATATATATATATATATATATATATATATATATATATATATATATATATATATATATATATATATAAATAAATAAATAAACTTTACGTTTCGTAATGAGATTTAAAAAAACCCAAAGCTCTGTAGATTTTAGAACATTTATAAATAGAAATTCCTACAGCTGTTTCCAGGATATTTATTATATCCTTCATCGGAGACGATGTAAGAAGATGGTTAAGCAATAGTTAATTTAGATAAGATACGAAATAGTGAGTGAATTAGAGGAGATATGCTGGGATATTGTATTTGTAAATCCATTATCTAGGCAGAATGGTATACAAATAAGATCCCATTACCTTATGAGTAAAATCCAATAGTCTTTAAAATTGGTCATTCCGAGAATAGAGTTTGTACACAGTGTTATTGAATCAAGGGTTTTATTTAAAGTGACCTAAAAGTAGGGAATGTATTAGTAAGGTCAAATCGAAAGCAGGAAGAGAGGAATAAAGAAAGAGAAGAAGAAAAAGAAAAATGGAAGAGAACAAGAAGAAAAATCATACCTAAGATTAAACTGTTCCAGCCCAAGACATCGTATATATTAGTAGAAATAAAGCCATATTGCCCAATGTATCATTCCATTTTTTAAGATGTGAAGTCTTAACTTTTCTTAGCTGTTATTTTATAGCAAAAGG
Source organism: Octopus bimaculoides (assembly GCF_046866305.1). NCBI lineage: Eukaryota > Metazoa > Mollusca > Cephalopoda > Octopoda > Octopodidae > Octopus > Octopus bimaculoides. The sequence goes on from NC_142935.1 coordinate 25,862,066, forward strand.
AATGACAGCATAAATGTTTCTAAACACACCCATTATAATCCGAGATTCTGTCATCGCGCTTTATGTCTTCCGTTGTCAAACTCCGGGGGTTCTTGGCCAACGACAAAACAATTAATTCTCTACGATATTTTGAAAAAGACACCACGCTTTATATTACTTAGACGTATACATGATCCAAGTACATTTCATATTATATCTATATGCGAGGAGACGTTAAATTAGAAATTTGAATTTTTGTTGAATGAGTACTAATTACATAGTAGTAGTGCTATCAACCAACTCTCGTGAAGATTTTCAGTTTTTAACTATTACAATAGAAATCGCTGGGATTCAAGATGATTTAATGGCCACGTTGATGTAAGGAGAACACAATCGCGCCTTTTATTTCTTTCGATCATTAAACTGAGGTCATGCTGGTACATTGCATATAACAGCTATAGTTGATTATATCGACCACAGTTGTTTGCTTGGTACATATATTATTGATCTGGTTAGAATCGGAAAGCTAAATCGGCCTTGATGTAAAGATAAATAATTTCATCGAAGCTGGACGCTGCAAGCTAAATTTTCAGTTTAGCAGTAATTCTTCAATCCCACGCAGGAAAATATACGCTCACGTACACACACAAACTCACACACGTACACATATACATGCACACGTGCACACACACACACTCTCACATGTACCTATAACTATACATATTTACATGTGTACATATCGACGAGCTTCCTCTTAAAAATTATGCCTTACCAATTTATAATGTTAGTTCATTCTCGACTACCAGTTCACGTAGCTATCTCCCTTTCTCCGTTGCATTATATATGTGCCACAATGGACACCACCCACCTGTATACTGTTAGATCTGTTTTTGAGCAACTGTCGTCAATATCGATTATGAATTATTTCAGTTGTATGAATAAATGGGTTTCCAAAACAAAAAAAAAAACACAATAAGAAAATTAGAGGGGATATATGAAGATGAATATAAAATATTACAACATCAGAGGGAAGAGAAAAAAAATAACATAAATTTTTCCTACATATATATATCTCGTTAACATTTTGAAATCATAAAGACGCCAACATGTTTTGCAAGTTGGCAGTGAAACAGTATATAATGAGAGAAAGTGACTGTAAGGTCATTGACCAAAGGAAGAAGATACCGAGAAAAAGAGTCAGGCAGCGAGACGAGGAATCATAAGGAAAGTGAGAGAGATGTAAACCGATTAAATACACAACTAAATAGTAGTAGTAGTAGTAGTAGTAGTAGTAGTAGTAGTAGTAGTAGTAGTAGTAGTAGTAGTGGTGGTGATGGTGGTGGTGGTGGTTTTAAATTTGGCACAAGGCCAGGGAAATTTATTTGAAGGGGTAAGTAGATAACATTTACTTCCGTACTTGACGGCACTTGTTTTAACAAACATGGAACGTTCAAATGCAAAGCTGATCTCCACAGAATCTGAACTTAGGACGTAAAGCGTCTGAATAAATGCCACTGCCACTAAGCACTTTTTTCCAACGCGCTAACGATTCTGCCACCGAGACATACTTAGTTATACGTTTTGGCTTAATGCCTGCAATTTGGGGAAAAAAAGTGTTAGTTGATTACTTCGATTTCATTTCTCGACTGGTACGTATTTTATCGATCTCGAATTGATATAAAGCAAAATTCATCTCGCCAGAATTTGAACTCAGAAAGTAAAGACGGGCAAAATACTAATCATTTTGTTCGACGCACTGACGATTCTTCCACCTAGAATCATTAATAACAAGAGCACTCAGAGATCACAAACCTCCCCCAAGGCAACACAAACGTCCTAATAATTTTATTACCTACAAGGGGCGAACACAGAGGGGACAATACATTGACGATTCTTCTACCTAGAAGCATTAATAACAAGAGCACTCAGAGATCACAGACCTCCCCCAAGGCAACGCTAACGTCCTGATCTTTTTATTACCTACAAGGGGCGAAACATTACCCACAAGGACCGCTCTCAAAAATTAAATTTTAAAAAAGCAGGGAAAATAATTCAGTATCTAAAATCGGTCCAAAATGTAAGCAGTTCGTGCCAGTCACCAGGACAAACATCCCTGTAAGTTCCATCCGATTCCATCCAGCGGTTCTTCAGATATCTTGACCACAGACAAACAAACAAACACGACTGAAAACAATAGTGAAGGCGGAGGTAATAATAATGATAATAATAGTAGGTTTTTTTCTCAGTCAGTCAGCGTTTACAAACAACGTCGAGAACGGCAGAGGACGATACAACACAGGACGATACAACACAGGACGATACAAGTCTCCTCCTTAGTCATATTTATTTATAGCTGTCTGTTATTTTGTCTTCTTTTGTACTCAGAATCACAAATACTTACAGTCATTAATGTTTCCACAAATGCAACATCTAGGTTTTCTACCTTCCACTACCACCCGCAAATGCTGCCCCCCCCCCCCTTGGGATCTCTATTAGGTGTGAGTTTTTGTCAAGTGTCTCAAGTTTCACCTGAATCAAAATCTCCAAACCCATTCCAACTCGATTTTCTTTTCAGAGTCCTTTATTTTTTTAATTTTTTTTTTTTTTGTAGCAGCGTTCTTGAGTCTACTAAAACCACACATTTCACCTACCACCAGAATTCTAGTTGATAACAACATCTCGGATGAATCCGAACTTATGCGCATGTCCCATAAGAGTGATGTCATACGTTCCTGAAACAGAATTCAGCTTGGTCTCAAGGTATACACTATGATTTGAAGCGTTTCGTCGATAAACATCTACAAAGAATTATTGTCCTTTTTGTTTGGTCTAAAAGTTATTGCAGTATATTGATCGCAACTTTTCTCTGTTCTTGATGCGTTTATTTGCCTCTGTTAAACGTTCATCCGTCTTGTCTAGTGCATTGAAATCAAATACACTTGTGATCTTGGTAAAAGAAGTATTTTTTCTCATGACCTCACTACTGTTACTCTTGTTGTTAGTATTAAATGTTGTCGCTGCCTGTCTCCCTTCTTCTTCGGATGATGGTGGTGGTCAAGGCAATGTACGATTTACTGCTATTGGTTATATTGCGTGCTTCTTTGATCTTCATATTATTGTTCTTGTTGTTGCTACTGTTGTTCTTGTCATAGTTCTTGATGTTGTTGGTTATGACACTGCTGATATTTTTTTAATTGCTACGACGCCTGTAATATTGCGTGGTAGAAGGTGACTGCAAAAAAGGGTTTACCGTCGGAACCTTCTCCCACTTACATTTGTAGTTTTACACATATTGGATGAAAAAGGGGTTTTTGTTTTCAATGTTTCGAAAAATATTTAACTTCTAATAATATCCCCGCAGGACGAGTATCAATGATGGTTTATCAGTCATTTATGGGTGTAGTCAATTAAAGAAGGTGCAACAATAAAACAAACAAAAATTACATGCTTCAAAAGAGGAAATACGGCACAAACACACGGAGCTTCCACAACACTCTAGCTTCATTCATAAAGAATAACATTCATTACACATAGCTATACATATATACGCATTTTGCATGCATACATATATATATATATATATATATATATATATATATATATATATATATATATATATATATATATATATATATATATATATTATTTAGTTTAAAAGAGTTCCAACACTGTCTGTTTTTTATGTTTTATTTATATTCCTGCAGAACCAATGTGGGGTATAGAATATGGAATATACAATATATAATATAATATACAATATATAATATAAAATAAAATAAAATAAAAATGGATGGCACCATGAAAGAAAGTATTGAATGTAGATGAAATATTGAGTGTTCAATATAAAGGATCAAATATATAAATATATAAATATAAATATATAAAGGCGACTCGAGTTTCAGGGCTATTTCCCTTCGTCATGGCCGATACATACATGTTTTATATACATATGTACATCTACTTACCTGCCTACACACACATGTGTGTGTGTGTGTGTGTATATATATATATACATATGTATACATATACATCCGTACGTATGTTTTCAGGTATATATGTATGTCGACCTCGGCGGAATTTGAACTCAGAACGTAACGGCAGCCGAAATACTGCAAAGCATTTTGCCCGGCGTGCTAATATTTCTGCCAGCTCACCGCTTTATACATATATATACTTATTTACATACCTATATGCGTGAATGTGTATGTGTGTATGTATGCATACATGTTTATAATGTATATACTTTAAAGCATAATACCTCATCACATGATAAGCATAATGCATGCAAACTTCAATATGATAGTCGTACGTTATGCATGCACTATATGCATTGATGAATAGTACATATAAGAACGTATTAATTATAATAATAATATATATTGCAGCATGATGCGGAATAGTATAACGTAATATACCATGTTTCAATGTAAGGCATTGTATAAAAAGGGCGAAGGAAACCATGTGTATATATACTTATGTATGTGTGAGTGTGTGTGAACATGTGTGTGTCTGCGTGTATACCTATGTGTATATATATTATATATGTGTATGTATTCTATAGCAAACTGTACACTACAAAAGATAATGAACATCTGTATAAAGATGTATAGGCATAGCTGAATAATTAAATGTACGTGTTCATATAAACAGGCTAATAAAATATGCATATACATAATAGACATACATATATACGTACATGTATGTATGTATCTATGTATGTATGTATCTATGTACGTATGTGTGAATGTGTGTGTGTGTGTGTGTGTATGTGTGTGTGTCTGTGTGTGTGTGTGTGTGTGTGTGTGTGTGTGTGTGTGTGTGTGAATATACGCACGTATGGCTAATGATATTGACATACGACTGTATACATACACATAGGCACACAAACTCATATGCTTGAATGCAAAAGAGAAATTGAATTTTGAATTATTGATATAATAAATTATAGAGATAATACTATGAAATGAAGATAGAGCAAAAAAATTATACTGGCGAATATGAACGTAAATATATTGCTGAGATATGCTTTAGTTATGGCAGGATTTATGTGATAGCTTTTGGAAAATGTTTTTATAAAATATTTATATGTTTATATAAAAAGGTGCATAGTTGCCGGTTTTAGATGTATATATTTATGTTGGTACGAAAATTCAGTTATTCAGCTTGCCTATAATTAGCAATTGAACAAATAATGTCGATGTTCAGTTAACACATATTGACAACTTGAAAATATTACGTTTAACAGCTTAGTTATCTGACAAGGAGTTGAATTCGTCCAGAAAGTAGCGTTCGCCTCCGCTCGAGTCATTTGTATACTGGGATGGCTAGTTTCCGTATATTGCCAGCTTCACTTGATAGCTTTTCTTTCATCTTTCAGTGTCCTGATATATTTTGTCAGTGACGTGTTATTTCTATGTATATTTGCTGGAAGAAGAATGTGTCGAAAATATAAGTTTCCAAAAGTATCGGCCGTAAGCTTAATGTAACTTCATCTACGACAGGAGGTTTCCTTATACGATATACAACTGCCTTAACAAACTATCAATGGAGTAAGAAGTAATGAGATTATAGGTAAACAGAGATCGAGGTTCAGGTCTGTTGCGAATTGTGTTAATGCGTATTTTTGTATTTGCAACTCAGTTTGTATTGTATGACATTTCATTTCATAAAATGGCGAGCAGGCAGAATCGTTTGCACGACGGGCAAATGATTAGCGGCATTTCAATCGTCTTTACGTTCTGAGTTCAAATTCTACCGAGATCGACCTTGCCTTTCGCTCTTTGAGAAGCGATAAATTAAGCACCAGTTGAGTATTGAAGTTCATGTAATCGACTTACCTCCCCTTACCAAACTGCTGGCCACGTGCCAAAATTTGAAACCATTATATTTCCTTTCGTAAGACAGTGAGCAGATAGAAACGTTAGCACACTGTGTCTAGTGCTTAGCAGCATTTTGTCCGATCTTAGGTTCTGAGTTCAAATGTTTTCGGAGTCGATACAGTAAAATATCAGTTAAATACTGGGGTTGATGATACCGAGTTGCCCTGCCTCTCAAAAGTTCTGGCCGTACGCCCAAATTTAAAACTATTCTATTTTCTTTTATATTTAAAGCATCACCTTTTTTTTGCTGAAACAGTAACTAATTCTACTGTATGTTTATCAAAGAGTGGGTAGTATCAGTGACAAAACATTTCTTTTCTTTTTTCGTTATATCAAAGCAACATATCAGGAAAACGATTCCGTCTTTCTTTTGCAATATTCAAATATGTCATGTTAATTCAAAGAATGTTCAATTTTCTTTTTACTATTTATATTTTAATGCGCGTTATTCGATTTTGTTTTTAAACCACTCTTTACTACAGCGTTATAATAATAGTAAGAAACTCTACAGAATGTCTGTCTATCAAACGAGATATTATGATGTTATGTGTCCGTCTTCTTACGTCGCCCAGTAGTGTTTTTAAAACTTTAGGGTAACTAAATGACCTATATTTAGAAATAATACATTTCTAAATCTCTCAGAGAGATTTATGCAGTAGTGATACGATGAAGTAGTTGTCTGCTGTCAACTTAATGTGACAGTCCCATGAGAGGGAATGATACTACTGCTATTTAGCTCTAGGAAGCAGCACCGCTTCCTGCCGGCCTTGACACATTTCCTGTGTCCTTATGTGTCCTAAATAACCTGCAGTTTTGTAATATCTTTCTATTGGTATTTCACTCGCTTCTTTTCCTATTGGTGCACCTTAGCGTTAAGAGACATTTTAGATTTAATTCTTTAAGCGACTTTTTATTAAACCCTTTTGTAACTCTAAGCTCGAGCCATTAGAGTGTCGTTATATGATTTAACTATAAACTTTATATATATCTAAACCTAAATGAAGAATTTCTCTGCCAAAGATCTAATATATAACTTCACCCAGGTTTGTTTATGATAGCCAAATTCATTACTATTTTGTGCGTTCATTATAACGCTGATGCTATCGAAAACATCAGAGAATATATTGTTAAGCGGTGAAAATTTTATGTACCATGGTTTTGTGATGAAGGGATAAATCTCTACTATATCGAACTGAAGAAACTTGCAGTTATATTTTCCTCTCAGTTATAAATATGCTATCGAGCTCCCGTTATTCCTTATAGCAGCAGACTACGTAATTTTATAATCATTTCAAACAAACACGACTTAATAAGAGGTACATTACCGAAGCTTTGAGACTTTTTTGAACGGTATTTATAACTGTCCTAGATTATTGTAATTTTACTATATCATTACCATACATCTAATAAGCTGATTTGCCAACTTTTGTTATTCCGGATTCAAGGAGACGGCTGTAAAGCACTTTGAACAGACCCTACTAAACCCTGCTAGTCACAGTTGACTTATTTGCAGAATGCAATCGAGACCTAAATTCAATTTGGAAGCTTGCTAATTAATAGGTTTTGTGTTAAAAAGGGAAAAGAACACTACAGGAACTTATGAGTACTCCAAACTGCTTACGGATTAACTTGGGCCAAGCATGTTTTTCAATGGTACTAGGGAACAGACAAAGCAAGTCCACCGGGAGCTCATGATAACCTCCTTTTTCGACAGTGAGGGAATCATCAACATTCACTGGGTTCCCTCTTGCCAGATGGTCAAAAAGGGTATTGGGGGGGGGGGGGGTGAATGAGTTTGGGAAGAGATTTCGTCGCAATAGACCAGAGCCCATCCGCTTGGGTCAGTGACTCCTACACCAGGACAATGCACCAGTCAAAAATTCCATCCTGGTTACCAACTAGTTGACAGAGATGGGCATCAAAACTCTCCCTCATTCCTACTCCCACGCTCCGGACCTTGCTCCATGTGATTTTTGGTTGTTCCCCAAATTGAAGGAGAAACATTAGGGACAGTCTTTTTGAATATATTGAGAAGGTGAAGATGTTTGTAGTGAGGGTCCTGGACACCTTCACTTTGGAGGATTTCCATGGTGCCATCACGAAGTAGCAGGAACCCTACAAGCGCATTGAAGTTAGAGGATCCTATTTTGAAGGCGTTTAAAGTTTTGTACGTCCTTGAAATAAATAAATATCTCTCCTGGAAATGTCGCACAACTTCTGGAATGCATCTCGTAAATTATCTTTGATTCACGTTTTGCAGATTTAATTACGTTACACGAGTGATAAAACATGATGCTTCCTTATGATCTTTCCGTGTTAAGTATGGTTGACACGCTGTCTGGTATTTAACTCATAAATCTATCCTAAGTTTAGAGACAATGGTTATATATTTAGATTGCTATGTGTAATATTTGAAATTTCCTATATTATAATTAGATTCTTTGAAAGAAGTAAATTATGATTCAGGATGTCACATTTGTAAAATTTTAGTTTTGTCTACATGCATATACATGGAGTGATTTAGATCTTGAAAAATGTTGCAGTAATTTCTTTCTTTATTTCCTTTTTTTCTTTTCTTTTTCAAATTTGTTGATTATTTGAAGATGCGTAAAATAATTACTCTAACATAATTTTGATCTTCTAAATAGATCCGGTTCAAAAATTTCAAGCATTTTTATTTTGGGGTAGATATTTGAAGATTCGAAATCCATATATCTCTCACTTTGGTCGGTCATAATCTTATTAGTCATAGATGAATATTTTCCACAAAATTCGTTTCAATACTTTTTTCCGTAGGTTTCATATTTTATACATACACACATGAAAGCACACACGCACACACTCATAAAAATGCGTACATCTCATATATACGTTTTAATCTTTTCTATGTTTTTGCCTCATCGCTACAAACATATGCGCTGTTTCTTTCAATGACTACCCACGCTTATCAAGTCTGCTAGAAATCATGTATATTGCATTTCTGAGCGAATTTCGTGATCAACAACACTCACGTAATTCCTAGATATAACAGATATACAATTTTTTTATTTACAGTTAGTATTTACACTCCACAGTAGTTACCTTCCGTATTATGAGTACATACATACATACATACATACATACATACATACATACATACATACATACATACATACATACCAGTGTCACTTTGATGGCATGCACTGCTCTCTCTCACTCTATACACTTACATACAATTATACAAAGTACCTGGTGAACAAGAGAGACAGTGACGCTCTTGTAATCCCAAAGTGCAACTGCATGTGTAGGCTCCGTCATGTTTCTGTGGAAGACATTACACATGTGATTAGTAGCTGCCCTAAAACATCATCACGGTGCTACCTCACTCTGCGGCACGATGTTGTTGCTAAAACAATTTACAATGCCACCCGCAAAAAAGACTGTCCTGAAATAAACTTAGAAAATTCCTCTGTTATGGAATACATTCATAAACATCAATTCAAGGAATACTAGTTGAATATTCCCATCAAAACTTCTGTCTAATGTAAGCATAATAGGCCGGATATTGTTGTTTGTGACAGGGAGTCGAAGGTACGTACCATCATAGAGGTTAGCTGTCCTGCAAATATAAATATCTCTTTGAAAATCAAAGAAAGAGAGGATATCTATGGACAAGTGCTTCGAAACCTCTATCTTCTATATCCAGACTATGAATTAATATTCATACCAAATAATAATGGGAACACTAGGTTTTGTTAGTAAATGTTCAAAGGAGAATCTGGATAAACTGGGATTTTCAGAAAGAGAAACTGACCGACTGACTAGTATATTACAAGTGGAATCTGTGAGTGGAACAGTAAAAATATGCAAGACTTTTCTCAAGTTCCAAATGTGAATTTGTCTGTGTTAACTACATCCCAAAGATGGAGTCTTGTATCTTTGTTGGAAACCGGCTCGTTCCTAAATGGAAGATTTATAATAATTTAAAAAAAGACACACACACACACACACACACACACACACACGTTTTGAAAACGCCAACAAAGAGTAAAACAATGGAACACGGTAAATCACGAGTTTCCCTCCATTTTTTTCGTAAATCAATAGTATGGAAAGAATATGTTTACATTCTTAACGCACACTGAAGTTTTGTTGTTGCTGTTGTTTTATATTCCAATATCTCCTCTTCGTTTTAGTTCTTTCGACTTACGCCGTGTTTTGATTAATAAATGACGAGCCAACAAATATGCAAATTATTCTACCCACTAGGGTGCTCACCTAATTTATGACTGCATTGTAAGTAGTTGGTCTATAGAAGTTGATCATTGATTTGGGAAAGAAGCCAAGTACGTCTTTTTTGAGGAGCAGTCAACATGCCATGTAGATGCCCGTCAATATATTTTCTTCCTTCCCTCTTTATTTCACACATTAATAGTATAGAAATTATGTGTGTTCATGTTTATTCGTATATAATCCACTATGAGGTTTATATTTAGATTTATTTTATTCCTTCTGTTTTACGTGGATTTGCGTATAAATAGCGAGTCACTGCCTTTCATTCCTGTCATTGCTAATAGATGAGCACATCAATACACAGCGTGTCTGTTCATTTTGAAACGTGGAAACGTGTCATTTGGGGAAGATTTGCCAGCTGTTTCTAACATCTTGAACAATCACATTGAGATCGTGTTCTTGGATCACAGCCTATTGAACTTCCATCGATTGTGTTTTCTCCTTTCTTTTTTTTTTCTGTCAATTGAGGAAAGACAGTACTGATGTCTTTTTCTCGAACTTCGCTTACTGATGGTAAGATGTGGAAGTGAAAAGGTTATCCTGAGCTCAAAGTCATGCACAAATGCTTACAACAAAATTGGCTTAGCTAAAGATACCCATGTACCAGCTGCTGGTGTTAAATCACGTGACAGATTAAATCTACCACACAACAAAATAAACATTTGTTCCGACTAGATTCGGCATACGATCAACACAAATATCACGACAACTTCCTCTCACAAAGCGCACTGACGTTAGACTTTTGTAAAAGACTCTTACATATGGTTGGTGCCAAACATTGATATCAAACCAGAAACTATGTAATTGTGAATCGAACTCTGCATAGAAACGGTAAATGTGTTCATAATTATTTAATGAACTACTGGTGTAGTAGTAGAGAATTATGATAGCCGCTGTCAAACTCACACTAATTCCATATTGTATTATTCTTGTTGTTTCATCTTGTCTCAGTTTCATTCGGCTGTTCTAAAAACTAAATCCTATTATCCTAATCTGGTTTTGAGCCACATCATCTCAGATATTCTTATTCTGCTAATCAGATTCATATGTTTCTTCCTGTCTCTTTGTTTTAAACTGATTCAACACACCGATTCCTTCTCCTTGTACTCACTCCCTTCAATTTCTCACTCATCTCTCTTTGTCGGACTCTGTTTCTGTTAATCTTTCTGTTCGTCTGTCTGTCTGACGCTCCCCCTCTCTCTCTCTCTCTCTCTCTCTCGTTCTCTGTAAAGATCTCTTTCATCGTTTATTTTTTTTCGTCTTCCTTTCTCATTCTTTCAATTTATGTTTCTTTTCCTTCCATTTTCTTTTCCTCTTTCGCCGATCCGTTATTAAGATCTAAAGTATTATTTTACTCTTCAATAAAGTATGTATTTATTTCGTCCAGACATAATATTAATCTTGATAAGATGTATGTCATGTATGTCATCTAAACAATCCCTATTATGTCAATGGTATTTATTTCCTTGCCACAAGAAAGCTGGAATACAATGTCTACTAATGAAATAAAAATTAATCTAACACTATTTCTGGCCATTGCCGTCACTTAAAGGTTAAGACTGAGACAGAAATATAAGAGCGATGAAGATCGGTTCAACGCTGTATTTAAAGAGATGTAACGATAGTCATTAATGATAAAACACATTTAGAGTACATAACATAAATTGAATTGAACAGATAGTTACCTTCAGATAAGAGGTCATACATTAGAAATATATCAATGAGAAAGTAATCTTCCCAGATACACGAGGGAAGATCTTTACTGGCAAGGATTAATGCGTAACTTATGTTGTTTAAATCATGTCGTATAGAAACATAAATATATTTACAAGGTTCTGGAAGTATAAGAAATTGTTTCTTATTTTAACTTCCTATTTCAGCTGGAGAATTATATGTTCAAATGGTAAGTTAATGTACTTTACGTTGTATGGCTGCATTGATAAAAATCAAAATTAACATCACTACAGGTAACCGTCTGAGGACCTCTTATATTTCAGAAGACAAGTAACCATGAGGCACAAAGTAAGTGATACAAGCATCCTAATGTTAATTTATACTTACACCCACACGTGTCTTGTTAAATAACTTGGTCCTTAAATCTTTTGTTATGGAAGACTCGTCACTCACTCAGATTACCATAACATCGCTAAATATATATATATATATATATATATATATATATATATATATATATATATATATATTTAAACTGATATTGTCTAATTCTAATTAAATGTCTTTTATGTCTATTATCAAAGAAGGTGGTTTCAGGCATACTAATAACTTCCTTCTCAACTACGCCATTAAAACAGCGTCCATTTATTTAATTAGCAGCTACAACTCCGCCATACTGGGAGCCTGCTCCTAAATAAATATGACTGCTGCCTTGCTTTTGTTATGCCAATATCACATGTTTATCTTCATAATATCTTTCATGAAGATAATCTAGAAAACTGAAATCTAAAACCTAAAAGCTAAAAACTTGGAGAAATATATTTGTCTGACCAAAATACTGTCGAAAACACTCCACGATATACAACTTATCTGCAAAACTGTAGTATATAAGAATATAAAAGTGGAAGGCTCGTAGCGGTGAGGTTTAAAAGCTAGGATCAGAACCGCGTCGTTCTGATTTCAATTCCACTGCACTGGAACTTGCGAAAATCTATTTTACCATAATATCGAATTCACCAAATTTCTGATATTTCACAGAGTTTACAGTGTGACAAGTATCACTTGAGGTATAAATAATCTGAAAGGAACATCTTTAACTCCGGCAGCGCAATCACTGCTGATCCTTGCACGCAGCACAAAGAAATACTGTTTTCTTATCGTTTACATAGTAAGAACTCAGACATTTTTATGTTGCGTAAATTTGATTCATCGCACAGTTTGATAACATAATTTGGTTCTAGGGTGCATTTAGCCGAGGCCACTCAGTATTTACCACTCAAGTATCAACATAGGCGCAGGAGTGGCTGTGCGGTAAGTAGTTTGCTTTCCAACTACATAGTCCTGGGTTCAGTCCCACTGCGTGACACCATGGACAACTGTCTTCTACTATAGCTTTGGGCCTACCAAAGCCTTGTGAGTGGATTTGGTAGACGGAAACTGGAAGAAGCCCACCGTATATGTATGTATATATATATATGTGTGTGTGTGTGTGTGTGTATGTGTGTATGCGTGTGTGTGTGATTGTCCCCCCAACATCGCTTGACAATCGATGCTGGTGTGTTTACGTCCCCGTAAACTAATGGTTCGGCAAAAGATCCCGATAGAATAAGTACTAGGCTTACAAAGAATAAGCCCTGGGGTCGATTTGCTCGACTAAAGGCGGTGCCCCAGCATGGCCGCAGTCAAATGACTGAAACAAGTAAAAGAATAAAAGAATAAGGTCTCCAATATTAGGATAATTTACTTCTTTCCACAAATCTCAGAGACAAAAGACCATCGGACCCAGTCCTTCTCCTCGGAGTAAGGGAAAAGAAACCGTTATATTGATGCGCATGTTCACACAAAACTATTGTTGGTTGCAACAAAAGGATTCAAATGGCAGCTACAGTCATGGCCTGACAATATTATGTATGGTTAATCCTCTATGTTCAAAGGCATCGATGATGATCGTCATCAAAGGCATTGATGATGACGATGAAAACGACGATGATGGTGATGATGACGGTGACGACAATTATGGCGAAAATGATGACGGTGATGATCTAAAAGGAGGCGATAGCGAAGGAAGAGAAGGAGGAGGAGCGAGAGTGCCACTATGATGATGCTGTTGTTGATTGTATTGTGGCTGTGTTTAGCCGAAATTGTGGCGTTGCTGGTTATGATAGCGAAAAACAGAAGTAAGAAATAAGAGGCACAATAGACTTTGTTCTCTTTAGAAAACATTATAATTAATAACATTGTTGCATGAAAGCTGGGTACAATAGAAAATGAGATAAGCAGAGAGACACAAAGATATACATACACACATATACGCACTCTAGTATCGACACGGATTCATTTACACATCTATACATAGAAATGTGCGTATATGTGTGTGTATATACAAATATATATAACAATATAAATATATATATTATATATAACATATATATGTTATATATAATATATATTACATATATTATATAATGTGAGTTTATGTATACACACACACACACAAATATATATATGTGTATATATATATATATATATATATATATATATATATATATATATATATATATGTGTGTGTGTGTGTGTGTGTGTGTGTGTGTGTGTGTGTGTGTATGTATATAATAGATGTATATGTATATATATAATAGATGTGTATGTATGTATGTGTACGCGTATGTGATAGTATGCGTGTATATGTGTGTTTGTGCGTATAAGTGCGTACGTACTAGAAGACTGACGGACAGATAAACAGATACAAAGGATAAATAATTAGGTAGCTGAGTTAATTGACAATAAGTAAATAGATAAATTAACGAGCCAAAAATAAACCACTGAAAGAATCCTGCCACCAAATCTACATTTCCGAATCAATGCCAGTATAATGTAAAAGTGAATTACAGCCTCGATTATAATAGTTTGATCTTTTAGTCAATTGTTCCATGACTTTTCATGCATACACACGTATGCTCATATATACACGTACAGATTTAACTAACTATCTATTCCACTTTCTCTCCGGCCTCTCTTTCGCACGACATATGTATGTGTGTGCCTGTGCGCTCGAGCGTGTGTGTCTTCGTAATTGTATTTGTTCTCCACCACCGCTTGGCAACCGTTGATGGTTTGTTGAAATCTACGGAAGCGAGTGGTTTGGTGAAAAGAGGCCGCTAGAATAAGTATCAGTCTTCAAAATATTATATCTTATCTAAATTAACTATTGCTTAACCATCTTCTCACGCCGTCTCCGATGAAGGGATATAATGAATATCGTGGAAACAGCTGTAAGACCTATTTATAAATGTTCTAAAACTTCACAGCCTTGATTTTTTTTATCTCATTCTGAAAAAACATATATATATATATATATATATATATATATATATATATATTTAGTCTCGACTATTAATTCTGTCATGAAAGGGAAAGCATTGGGGCCGCGGATTTCCAAGATATAGCCCTCCAGATCATCGCAAATCCACCTCCATGTTTAACAGTTGGAAGACGGCAATCTGGGTCAAATGCTTCTTTTGGCTGTGTCCTCTCACATACTCGGCGGGTGGTTGAAAATAAGGTAAAGGATGACTCGTCCGAGAAAATTACATTCTTTCACTGTTGTAAGGACCAATTCTGTAGGTTTTTACTCCACTGAAAATCATTTACAACGTTTGTTTTTGAAAGTAGTAGTCATAGGATCGCGGTTTCGATTCCCAGACCGGAGCGTTTATGGAGCGAAAACACCTTAAGATCCACGAGGCTCCGGCAGGGGATGGTGGCGAACCTTGCTGTACTCTTTCACCACAACTTTCTCTCACTCTTACTTCCTGTTTCTGTTGTGTCTGTAATTCAAAGGGTCAGTCTTGTCACACTGTGGCACGCTGAATATCCCCGAGAACTACGTTAAGGGTACACGTGTCTGTGGAGTGCTCAGCCACTTGTACGTTAATTTCACGAGCAGGCTGTTCCATTGATCGGATCAACTATGACTACTAAGCGACGGAGTGCCAACAACAACAGCAACAATGGACCTAAAATTTTGCACAGATCATTCCTTTCTCAGTGATGATCATATTCGTCTACGAGTTGGCAGCAATCATCATGTACTTTTATACTTGCGTATCCGCTATGTTATATCACTGCTAAACAACAATAATCATTCTGCAAAATGATTAACATTGAAATGCGTTAGGATCAATTTTCATAAACCAGTTAATACTGACCTAAATTGATATTTTAGAGTGAAATACTTTTTAAATACTCTTTGGGTAAGCGCGTTGCAGATAATGGATTTGTCAGTGATTTCTATACAAAATATTGCAAAATAATTTTTCATTTGATAATCAGATTCGACTTGTGAATCAGTTTTATATCTGTAAGGATTCTTAAATAAATCTGCATTTAGTTTAATGAATACATGCACTTTCACACACAGGTGCTAATTCACACTGGCATTCTCTTCCTCACACACATACACACATAATACACTCACATACACACATAAACACGCACATACACACACATATATATACATACATACGTACATGCACACATATATATGTGAATACGTACATATTATATGTATTTATATATATATATATATATATATATGTGTGTGTGTGTGTGCGTTTGTATGTATACATGGACAGATAGAGTGTACAAGTTTGTCGACAAAAGCAGGATTACTAGAACACACACACATACACATATGCATCTATGCATATATATGTAATACATTTTATATACATATACACATATAAACATATACATACATATATATGCAAGCGTGTATATTAATAGATATACTAGTATTTGTATGTCTGTGAATGTATATATATATATATATATATATACGACGGGCTTCTTTCAGTTTCCGTCTACCAAATCCACTCACAAAGGCTATAGTAAACAAAAAATACTTAGCCAGGGTGCTACGCAGTGGGACTGAACCCGGAACCATGTGGTTGGTAACTACTTACTACACAGCTACTCCTGCGACTATATGTGAAACAATTACTTCTAGTTTTGTCTAAACCAAAGCAATTCCTTATTGCGCCAAACTATGATCAAAGAGGCTTTTCAGCAGTAACCATTCGCGTCTTTTAATCAATGCTGCTAGAATGACATCACTTGCTGTGTTCTTCTAGTTTTAAGAAAGTATGACATAATTTAAGAGAAACGTTTGCTTGCTATTTCTAGCAAATCCAGTTACCACATGAAGGCTTCCTTGTCAGTTCGATGTCATGTTCGCCGAACATGCTCTAGGAAGTTCAGGGCCTAATTAGAAAATTATCAGTGGGAAATTATGAAGATTGATGTCTTGGGCTTGATGCCCCATTTTTCGCCGCAATGATATATTAAAAATTCATCATAGTAACCCCTGCTCGGCGCGGGGCTCAATTTGAACAAATCTGTCTAATTTATTTAAAACCAGATTTTCAGTCTACACAGTGATGGAAATAATTTTTGATATAATGGTTTCCTTATTTATGCATCAAATTTTCAATACAATTTCTCTTATTTTTACCATTTGTAAACGCTTAATTAATGTAGCTCTTTCAAGACATGTGTGTTAGAACTATCATTTCCGCTCTTATACTTTTAGGTTTCAGCATTTTAATTAGAAATCACAAATTCATATCCTTCTAGTTCATATCGTCAATATTCTTTTCTACTCTAGACACAAGGCCCGTAATTTTGGGGGAGGGGACCAGTCGATTAGATATTCTATATGATGAAAGGAAATAACTAACCAAGATAAATGCGCATGTTCTTATTGAGATGAAAATATCTAAGATATACAAACAGGATCTGTGACACTATTAAATACCATGTTGATATTCTTTTCTACTCTTGAGTTCAAGGCCCGAAACTTTTGGAGAGGAGGGCCAGTCGATTAGATCGGCCGCAGTACGGAACCGGATGAAAGGTAAAGTCGACATCGGCGGAATTTGAACTCAGAACGTAGAGACAGACGAAATACCGCTATGCATTTCGCCTGGCGCGTTAACGTTTCTGCCAGCTCACCGCCTTCAGATATCAAATTAATATTGACTTTATGAGAAGGCAGCGAGCTGGCAGAAACGTTAGCGCAGCGGGTAAAATGATTATCAGTATTTCGTCTGCCGTTACGTTCTGAGTTCAAATTCTGTCGAGGTCGACTTTGCCTTTCAACCTTTCGGGGTCGATAAATTAAGTACCAGTTATGCACTGGGTCGATGTAATCCTCTTAATCCCTTTGTCTGTCTTTGTTTGTCCCCTCTATGTTTAGCCATTTGTGGGCAATAAAGAAATAAGAAACGTTAGCACGCCGGGCGAAATGCTTAGCGGTATTTCGTCTGTCTTTACGTTCTGAGTTCAAATTCCGCCGAGGTCGACTTTATCCTTTCATCCATTCAGGGTCGATAAATTAAGTACCGGTTCCGTACTACGATTGATCTAATCGACTGGCATCCTCTCCAACAATTTCGGGCCTTGTATATCTTAGATATTTTCATCTCAATAAGAACATGCGCATTTATCTTATTTAGTTATTTCTTTTCATCATATAGAATATCGTTGTGAAACTAGAAATCGTTTTCTAGTTTTAAGATACCGTTTGAGAGACGCCTCTTGTGTATAAAAGGGTGGTTTAGAGAAGATATCTTTCTTAGAATGAGAGCTCATCGCATCCAGTAAGATAATATTCAGCATTATCGCTGAAGAGAATATAAATGTTCTGCTTTCCACGCTAACACTAAGTGCAGCAGCAAAGACAACAGCAACAACATAAATAAAAACACAAAGATTATCAATAATGTTAAGCAGCCAATATTAATGTCTCTAATAATTCGCAGTCTGATATAGCTTTATCGAGAATGTCGAAATGTTATGCCGCTGCTGCTGCTGCTGCTGTTGTTGTTGTTGTTCTTGTTGTTGTTGTTGTTGAAGTCGTCGTCATTGTCGTCATAGTTGCTGCTGCTGCTGCTGCTGCTGTTGCCGCTGATGCCGTTTATACGTTTGCGTTCGTCTTTTCTACTTCCCCACGCATATCCAAATCAAGCAGATTCTTATCAAAATCATTCCACATGTAACCACGTAACTATTTATGCCTATGTGTGTATGTGTGGTGTATGTGCATGTGAGTGTGTGTGTGTGTGTGTGTGTGTGTGTGTGTGTGTGTGCTCACACACTCATACGCGCATACACCATATACACGCATAACGCATATATAGACATATATATATATATATATATATATATATATATATAGATAGATAGATAGATAGATAGATAGATGGAGAGAGAGAGAGAGAGAGAGAGAGAGAGAGAGAGATAGATAGATAGACAGATTTATATGGTTCACAATTATATATATATATATATATATATACAGAGATTTAATGGTTCACAATTCTATACATATACATATATATATATATATATATATATATATATATATATATGTTAAATCTCTGAGCGAGGTGTTAACAGTAACTGCACGATAAAGTGAAGTATATTTGCCATTTAAATGTGGCTGACCCCTAAGGGTGGATGTTACTGTTGCTTTTAGCCCCAGGAGAACATCTCCTCCAGCTGGCTTATCGACACATATCTGTGTCCTGTGTATTTTTGCCAAGGGAAGTTATCCTTCCCATCTTGATCTGCGATACGTACGGACCCGAGTTTCAGGGTTATTTCCCTTCTTCAGCGTACGATAATCGCCGACCTTTGATGAGAATGACAATCCCTTGGCAATATATAAGTCTTTTTCCAGTGAAGTTATTCACTGATATCGAAAAAGTGAAAACAAGCAATGTTAAATCTCTGAGCGAGGTGTTAACAGTAACTGCACGATAAAGTGAGGTATATTTGCCATTTAAATGTGGCTGACCCCTAAGGGTGGATGTTACTGTTGCTTTTAGCCCCAGGAGAACATCTCCTCCAGCTGGCTTATCGACACATATCTGTGTCTTGTCTATTTTTGCCAAGGGAAGTTATCCTTCCCATCTTGATCTGCGATATATATATATATATATATATATATATATATATATATATATATATATATATATATATATATATATACTAGTCCAAATTGTACAAAAGAAAACATAAAAAGCAAAAGAAGGAGACAAGTGAAAGAGAACAACAAGCAAGGTGTACTAGTTTGGCACGTAGGAAAATTGGAAGAGTTTTTGATATTTCGAGCTTACGCTCTTCTACGGAAAGGTATTAGAGAAAACAGATGAAGAGGAGGAAAAGAGACAAAAATAACGTGTGTGTGTGTGTGTGTGTGTGTGTGTGTGTGTGTGCGTGTGTTTAGAAAGGTGTGGACAAGTGATACCTCTGCTCTATAGTGTGAATGTATGAAGAGTTCTTTTAAGCTGCTATCGCATCCAGTCAACTGCATGGAGCTCAGATGTATTATTGATTCCCAGGCTGTATTAGGTAATTAAAATAGCTTCTTTTAGTCTCGAGTTCCCGATGTTTATATCAGTAGCTTCTATGGAAATTTTAATATCTCAAATGTGGCATTTCTGTAATTTTTTTTTTTTTTTTTTTTTTTGAGGGGAGAAGCATTATCATGGAAGTGTATTTAACCAGTATGTGAACATGCGTTATGGTACTTCCGATGTAGAATTATTTACATGTTCTACACGTGGTTTTATACACCACGTAAGACCACAGACATATATTTACATCTTTGATCAGACAGTTAGGCAATGTACATAAGGTTTTTTTTAGTCTTTTACTATTATATCGAATCGACCTTTGTCTTGTGAGCCAAAATCGGCAGCCGGAATCTATGTGCAATTCTGCTGGATGGTCCTGCCTGTAATTGAAACAACCAGCCTTGTTACGTAGTACGTAATTCTGCTTGAATATTACATCAATGTTACAAGTGTCTCTGGAGTACTTAGACACTTACATCATGTATTTCAAAAGTTAATAGTTCTGTTGATTGCAGATCTGGAATATTCAAAGTCGAAATCGACGAAGGACCGTCTACTTTTGTTTTGTATGTGTGTATGTAAAAATTTGAACGTATGTCTACATCAATGGTCACATGCCTATGAATTTGTATGCACATCTCTGGGCGAACGAATGTATACTTGTCAGTATGTATTCCACTCTTGGTTAGTGTGCGTGTGAATGTGTTTGTGCGTGTGTGTGCGTGTTATATAAGTTGCGTGTGTATACACCAGTATATGTGCGCAAGTAACTACCTACTTATTTGCTTTCAGAGAAGCCTCATGTTGAATGCAATGCCAGTTTCCGTTTCAACATAGACAGCGTTGTGCATACACACTATTAACGATATTTCCTAATTAAACCGTCTGGGAATTAAAAGAAATTCATTACATTTCTTCTTAGATACACTACACCAGAAGAAAAATCTCAAAGAAAACACACTAAAGACTGATATATCAGGATTCAGAATTCTCTTTCAACTTTGGATCACTTTAAACCGGATCCTAGATGTGCTGTTCTAATCAACGCCGATGTTTTTTGTTCCATATAATTACCATATGAATTTATTCAAAGAAATACACACACATATATATATATATATATGTGTGTGTGTGTGTGAAACGACGAAATGTGTCGGCATTTGTATCACATGAATCAGGCTGGTATATAGCCACTTAACGAATGATTTATACGAATGATGTATCTGAGTTACTGATATGAATTAATGTTTTATTTTTATCACATGTTATTAATGATAATAAATTTCTTAGATATTTCTGCTCAAAATAGGGCTTCAACATGCAATCATTATTACGCTATTTTTATGCAAAACTTTGAACGCCCAAATATGCTCCATGAAATTACAACTGCGACTGACTGAATCGGATGACTACTAGAACTGCACACACACACACACACACACACACACACACACACACACACACACACACACACACACACACACACACACACACACACACACACACACATACATACACACACACACACACACACACACACACACACACACACACACACACACACACACACACATACATGCGTACGAGCTGGCAGAAACGTTAGCACGCCGGACGAAATGCTTAGCCGTATTTCGTCTGCCGCTACATTCTGCGTTCAAATTCCGCCGAGGTCGACTTTGCCTTTCATCCTTTCGGGGTCGATTAAATAAGTACCAGTTACGCACTGGGGTCGATATAATCGACTTAATCCGTGTTTGTCTGTCCTTGTTTGTCCCCTCTGTGTGTAGCCCCTTGTGGGTAGTAAAGAAATAACACACATACATGCATACATACATATATACATACATACATGCATACATACATATATACATATATACATACATACATGCATACATACATTCTACTGACATGGAAAAAATTATGGAATTCCTCTGTTATTGAATACATACACAAACATCAACTCAAGAAATACTGGTGGAACATTCCCATCGAAATGTCTGTCAACTGTAACCATAACATTGTTGTGGTTGGGATACATAAGAAAAAGCATGTACCGTCATAGAGGTCAGCTGTCCTGCTGATGTGAATATCTCTTCCAAAAGCAAAGAGAAAGAGTTTAACTATGTACAACTGGTTCGAACCCTCCAGCTTCTATATCCAGATTATAAATTCACATTTATATCAATAATAATTGGGGCTCTTGGTTTCGTGAGTAAATGCCTAAATGACTGAAACTGAACAAGCTAGGGTTTTTAGAAAACGAAGTCAATCAACTAACTCGCACATTAAGAATACAATCTGCAAGTAGAACAGTAAAAATATGCATTGTTTTTCTCGAGTTTTAAATGTGACATTGTGTGTATGTATGACGGAGCGTTGTATCTTTGTTAAGAGCCAGCTCCTTCCTCGGGAAGAATTTGGACAATTAAAAATAGAAGAGAACATACATGCATACAATGACGGATAAAAAATGTTCTCTGTGCAAAACCAAAACTGAAAGCATCAACCACATTCTGTGAACTGTGACAGACTCTTCCAGATATTTTCACCCTATGAGGTATGATGCGGCGTCCAGAGCGGTCTGGTAAGTAGTTTGCAAATCCAGTACCCACGATACACTTTCAGCTTCATAGTTATTATCATTGGAGCAATAGGATACATACCAACCCGACTGGATCAAAATATGGGTGAACTTGGATTGTTGGAGAGAGAACAGAAATCCTTAAGGCATATTTTACATTTGATCGCGATATCTGGGACTGTACAAAATCTGAAAGACCTTCATGAGATTTAAAAGCTCATGAACATAATACACTTTCCATCACAACCTTGCTACCAAATAGTTGGTTGATCAAAATTTATTCTATATGTAAAAGAGAAAGATATCATTCATACATACATACATACATACATACATACATACATACATACATACATATATTTATCACTTTTATCCTATATACCAGTAATATGTTGTGTTCATTAAGAAGACTCTCAGCTCCTATCTACTCAAAATACCAGACCTGACTATTTACTATAATTAACAATAGTTTACTACTATCTGTAAGGATATCTTTGTAAAAGTGCTAAGCGCCATCTTGTTGAGTTTTAGCCTTATATATAACCATGTTATATGCAAACTGATACGCAATAGTCGCAATAAGGCAGAAACTTTTATATGAATCTCATGACTGGGCGAGTGCCGCGTAAAGATACTAAATCCATTTTACGTCTTCAATACAGGTTAGATTTAAATAATATTAACTTGATGGTGTATGCAAGTATCCGAGAAGTTTGCTGTGATATTGAATTACTTTACATATAATATATACATACACACGTACACTCATATATGTATATATTGGTATCTATATAGATATATGTGTGTGTACGAGTCAATCTACATAAATATACCGACTGAAATATAGATATACAATTTCGAAGTATTATCCACTAATAAAAAAATTGACGTCATCGGCGTGTATATGAAATATCCTTCCAGAAATTATCAGGATGTGGTATATAATCCAGTCCAATATCGACGTCAACATTAATTTCATTCATCACATTCGATATATTATCAGTGTAGATACAGTATAGATGAATATTTAAAACATACGTTTGGTAGTTTCGGGGTCTCACATACGATTCCACAACGCGGATTTGGGGGCAAGTGTCTTTGTTTATCAATTTGGATCGACACAAGGTTAGTCGTGAGTGAAACTAAGTAGACGGAATGTGTATGGAACTTTATCAGAAGGATTTACCAGTAATTCAAACATTTTGTGAGTCTCGTTCTGTCTGGGAATTACGTCAAGAGAGATTATGTTTGTGACGTACTCAGTCAAATGTGTGTTTATCCAATTCTCAGGTAGATTAGCTGATTGAACAATAAAAGCCCATAGCCAGATGTTCCGAATAAGATCCATTTATTATCACCAAATATTGCTCTACAAGCCCGGAATTATGCAATTATTTCTGGTCAAAATTCTTTGAAACTCCTTTGTTAAAAAACCTATGTTCATTGGTATAAACGGTTTGAGACACCTCTGCTCTGTTAATAAATTCTTATATTAGTCTCAAACTTTGGCACAAGGCCAGTAATTTCGGGGGAGGAGTTCAGTTGATTTCCTCGATCTCAGTACTTGACTGATACTGATTTAACGACCCCGAAATGATGAAAGGTAACGGTGACCGCGGAAAAATTTGAGCTCTGAACATAAAGACGGACGAAATACCGCTAAGTATTTCGCCCGGCGTACTAACAATTCCGTCAGCTCACCGCCTTTTGGGGTTGTTATAATACTGGTTGCAAATGTTATCACAAGGCCAGCAATTTCGAGCGAACGGTTGGTTAATTAAGTCTACACAAGTGCTCAACTGGTACTCATTTTATTTATCCTGAAAGAATGAAAGGCGAAACCGATCTCGGTGAAACTTGAACTCAGAACGTAAGAACGGTCGCAATGCCGCTAAGCATCTTGCTCGGCGCCGTATTGATTCTGTCAGCTCTTATAATATTAAAGCAAATCCGTATCTCTCACTTGCTGGATATCCATCTCTCTCAAAGTAACTGCAACAAAAATCACATTTTTGTTAATGTAAGCAATCAAACATTTTCATAAATAAATTAATTTTTAATTTTGAAATTATAACTCTTGTTTCAAATTCTCTAATTACTGCCTTGAATGGTTTGTTTTGTTTTGTTTCTTCGTCTATACGTTTCATTTCAATTCACTGAAAATATTTGGCAATCACTATTTACTACACCTCCCCACATAACTGATTTATGAAATATTCTAATAATTGTTCTACAAAAACATCTATTGGCGAATTGCAGTTTCTATCCTATTTCCAGTAATCTTCAACATTCTCAATGAAAATGGCAAATAAAATGGTGCAAACGGGCAAGAACCAAATGAACTTTGAACAGTCAACTGTTGCTTGAGGTCTCTGCGTAATACTTCGAAAGGCTGGTATAAAATAAAACATCAATAACGATAAAAACAACATTAATAATATATAAAGGACAAGATCAATTCAGAGTACTTTAGAAGAGTGATGGAGCTGAGCAAACACAAAATCAATGGAAGCAATCTGACCAAAGGCATTAACGATTGGACCGTAGTCATTGTACACTACAGTACTGTAGTTATAGAATAAACAAATGAAGATATGGTCAGCGTGAGCAGAAGAAACTGGAAGACAATGGCCATGAACAAATGTCTTAATACTAGAAGTATGAAGAGATGTGTAGAAGATACGACTAGCAAACACCAACAAGCCATACGAATACCAAAGTCCTATGAATAGCCGATGATCAAGTGAAACTCGGGTGAGATACGGCAATCTTCATACATAAAATGCTGTGTCGTAATTGACCATCTATCACTCTCGTACATTGACGCAGTAGTACCTACAGATCAGAACATTGCGATGACAGAGAATGAGATAACCGAAAGGTATCAAGACGTCGCATTTGAACTGGAGTAAACTCACAAAGACTCAAGAACAAAGACTCGGAAGCATCTCGAAGAATACTAAATACTAGTATGAGAAGTTGAAACTACCAGATATCATTGAAAGTTCAGAGTTAGCCGGAAAGGGTTGCTTCGCTAAACTACGAGAGGGAGTTGAGATATGACATATATAATCAAGAACGTCAAAGCTGGAGAGAATTGTGATGATGATGATGATGATGATGATGATGATGATGATGATGATCCTTTCTACTATAGGCACAAGGCCTGATATTTTGGATGGAGGGTGCTAGTCGATTACGTCGACCCCAGTGCGTAACTGGTACTTATTTTGTCGACCCCCCCGAAAAGATGAAAGGCCAAGTCGACACTGGTGGAGTTTGAACTCAAAACCTAACTCAAAACCTAACTTAATGCCACTAAGCATTTTGCCCGACGTGCTAACGATTCTCCTAGCTCGCCACCTTAACAATAAAGAGGAGGAGGAGGAGGACCACGAAGATGTCGACAAGGATTAGGAGTAAGCAAATAAAAAACTCTCTCTCTTGTCGTTATTCCGAGGACGACTTGGCCTTTCACCCTTTCGGGATCGATAAAATAATTACCAGTCAAGCACTGGAGTCGATGTAATTGACTAACCCCATCCCCTCAAAATTTCCGGCATTTTGTCTAAAATAGAAAGAATTATGAATTATCAGCAGCTATAATAATAATAATAATAATAATAATAATAATAATAATAATAATAATAATAATAATAATAATAATAATAATAATAATAATAATAATAATAACAACAACAACAACAGTAGCGTTACATCAAACAAAAGTAACCAATCTGAAGAAGATTGTAAGTCCCAGCAACGCCACCAGCATTAAACTGTACTACCACAACCACCACTAACAACAAAACAACAACATCGTCAGCAGCAGCAACAATACCAGTTGCATCAACAATTGTATCATCATCATCATCATCATCATACCATTATCGCCATTGTTAACTTCTCCACCATTGTTATCGTCAACGTCCTACACCAGCAGCTAATAAAACTAATAAGTGAGCGAAAATATTATATTTAAAATGTAAGACAGATGTTTCATATTGATTAAAGTGTTGAAGAAAGGATTGATCTGTAGCTACAAAAATCTGTAACTATTCAAATTCATACAAGAACAGCAGGGATTATGAAAGTTTTTTGGTAAAAGAAGTGATAAACCAAAGCTCTGTTGCTGATTCTGAGGTAAATATTTCTTGGAGAAAACGTAGAAACAATTTCTAAAATGCAAATGTAAAAGTTCCGACTAAATTATGTTTTTTATAGACTGTTATTTAACATTTTTTTTTAATTTATCACTTTCTTAAATCATATTTTCTCATATGCATTTTTTACCATTTTTTGAAAATTCTTATTTCCATCATTGTAATAATTGATATTCCAAAGAGGATTTGGAATGAAAATAAAAAAAAGAAAAGAATGAAGAATTATTAAGAAAATGATTTAAGGCATGAGATATTGACTTGGGAAATACAGTTTCCATAATAATTTATATTTATATTGTTCGAGAAATATGCAGACGGTCAGCTTTGAGAAATCAAACAGCAAAGCAGGCTTAGACGATTTAACGATATTTTTCAAGGAGAATGGGACAATACTGTAACTTCTGTAGGTCATTCAAATTTGGTTGGTGAGTTTTTTTAAAAATTTTCATTGTGTTGTCAGATAAATTCCTTCCTTACTTTAATAATTTTTTTTCTTTTCTACTTGGCATTCCATCGTCAAATGTCTGAGAAGAGGCAACATTTACTCAAATTCCACAAGAAGAAGCAAATGATGTAAAGGCAAAACCTAGCTACAGGAAACTATGAAACACTAATATTTTACATGTTAATTTAAATAACATTGGAAAGAATTGAAATAAATTGAGAATGGAGAACGTATATGAATGCATGTATGCGGTGTGTGCATATATATATAACATACATACATGTACATACATACATAACATACATATATATACATACATACATACATACATCCAAACATACATGCAAACATACATACATACATATATATATATATGATGGATTCCTTTGTATATATATGTATATATATATATATATATATGTGTGTGTGTGTGTGTGTGTGTGTGTGTAATATATATATATATATATATGCATATATATGTACGTATATATGTGTGTGTAAATGTATATATATATATGCATATACACGTCTCATGATCTAGATATGTATATATTTGTACAAATATAGTCTCCAAATCTGTTTGTATAAATACGTACCTACATATACACATATCTACATACATCGACTTATATGTTTTCATATACATGCGTATATTTCTGAAGTGTTTGTATTGTAAATGCTGCGATCCAATGGGCAAAATCATTCTATCCAGTTAATTATGATTCGGTAATTGAAGTGTTAATATAATAATATATGCTTCCGTTTTGTGGTCAAATTATTTCTGCTGAGTTAATTGGTTTTGACTATTCATTTATCAGGAGTCATTACGATGAAAGCGGAAAGATTTTATACTTACAAAATATCATGGACTCGTTTCTCCTATTCAGTAATTTTTATCTGCTGGAAATATTTTACGTCCTATTATACAAAGCCAATAATCCATTTTTTTTTTTTGCTTCTTGTGCACGTGGGAGATTTGCTAGGGTACTCAATTACAGACTAAAACCAAGCCCTTAGATTTTAGCCTCATATAAATTCTCTTAGAAAAGTTGCTTTCGTAATTTTCCGTTAAAAGAATGTCAATGTATGTATAGCGACCCTTGAATGTATTTGTAATACTAATTGTTTTCTATAGTTATCAAATATATCATTTATATATCGTATTGCTTAATTGGCACCTTCTTTGTAAGGAACAGTTAGCAGTAATTCTAGAGTTACATATGTGTGAGCTTTTAGCTGAGAATTCAGTGTAAATGTATTTTGTTTCGGGGTGTTAGTATAAAGAATCTATAAAGAATCTATCGTGTTTTCTCTTGTTTTGTCTTATATGTGCGAGCATGTATGAAGGTACGTATATAAATGCATCTATCTATCTATCTATCTATCTATCTATCTATCTATCTATCTATCTATCTATCTATCTATCTATCTATCTATAAAGAAAAGACGTGCCTTTTCCTGTCTCCTCTCATGGCTCGTCTACCTAGAGTTCATAATAATTTTTCTATCGTCTTGGCTCAACAGCCCTCACCGTTTGTTTTTACTGTCTTGTTCTCATTGTCCTGTTCTTGTTAACACTTTCACCCTCCACAAAAAATCCCAAATTTTATTCAATTTGCTTTGCGGGAAGGACTGTTTCAACGAAGTTGTGTATGGTCCTTGCCTTAGAAACGTGGAGTAGATGAAACAGGGACAACTGACGAAGGAGTATACTTTTTATGTTGCATGTCTCGTTTCTCTGTTTGTTTGTTTTTTTCGTTGTTCGAATTTACCAAAAAGCAAACGACAAAGACGGGTGTGTAAATAACAAACAGACGTATTAGTTTAACGCTCGGGAAGTGAAAAAGTATTTTATGTTTCGAGCCTACGCTCTTCGACAGAAAGGAACACACAAAAAAAAACAGGGAGAGAAAATATAAAAAAGTTCAGTGGCTAGATATATATATATATATATATATATATATATATATATATATATATATATATATATATATATATATATATATATATATAGAGAGAGAGAGAGAGAGAGAGAGAGAGAGAGAGAGAGATAGATAGATAGATAGATAGATAGATAGATAGAATTGCTTATATATATATATATATATATATATATAAGCAATTCTATCTATCTATCTATTATCTATCTATCTATCTATCTGTCTATCTATCTATCTATATATATATATATATATATATATATATATATATATATATATATATATATATATGTATGTATGTATATACTTTTTTAATAGAGCTATCAAGACTGGAATGTTGATATATATATGTATAATTAAAAAAGGAGGAATAACAACAAAAGTCAAAAGGATGTAGTCGATCAATGTATTATGCTCAGAGAAAGTTTTAGATGGAAAAACGATGGGGTGTAACGTTACGAGTATAACTCTTCGGCAGAAAGAGGAAAATGTCCTGGGAGACTGAAAAGGATAGTCCGAGAAAAACAGGTTTGTCGCTATATAGTGAAAAATTAACCGAGCGGAAATGGAGAGAAATAGAGAAAGTGGGTTTTGAAGGCAGAAGTGTGCAAAAAAGGCCAGTGTGTGTGTGTGTGTGTGTGTGTGTGTGCACGTGTGTCTATTTGTGTCGATGTGAATGATGCATGTGCGTGGGAGTGAAGCGAAAAAGTTAGTAGCAGCAGTGAGATGTAGTAGTGGATGGATGTGTATGTGTGTGTGTGTGTGTGTGTGTGTGTGTGTGTGTGTGTGCGCGCGTTTGTGTGTATGTGTGTGTTTAAGAAGATGGTTGAGCGTGTCTCCGAAGTTTCGGCCTGTTAACCTCTGCATATGTATGTATACATATACATACTACATATAATATAAGATGTGCTAAATATGACTGACGACTTCCAATCCAATTTGACGAAAATCTATTCTGCAGCTTAGAAATTCTAAGATTCCATTCAAATATATCTTCAATTGCCATAGAATCCATATCTCTTAGATTTGAGTCAGTACTATCTAACAAACCCGCCAAAAATCCTTAAACGACAGCATCAATTTTGTGGAACATTATTTTTTTAAATCTTGCTCACGAGACAGTCAAACAGCATTACTTGATCCCAAATATCGGCAAAATAGAAATATAGAAACAGATATTTGTGTATGAGAGGGTATGCATCGATATATACACAACAGTGTGTGAATATTCTATTGACTTAAATCTGCTGTATACAATGCACAAATCTCAATCGTAATTCGTTATAGAAGTGTCTACTTAAAGGTGTGTGTGTGAGGTATATTTCTTGGCTGCTGCCAATAATCGGAATAAGACACTCCTTGGATATTTCAACAACAATATTCAATAAAAACATCGGTTTTCCACAAACTACATACACCCACACACGCTCAGATATTCAAACACAAATGCATGCTAGCGTTATACATACTCACTTATAAATATAGACGTGTGTCTGTGTGTGTGTGCGACTAAACTGATCTACAATGCATTGTACAAGAGATTATGCTATTGCAAAAGGTGTGTAAGACTATGAATTACGAGTATACAAATATTTATATATATATATACATATATACATGTGTGTGTGTGTCTGTGTCTGTGTGTGTGTAACTATCTCTATTTATGCATGTATATATATATGTATATATATATATATATATATATATATATATATATATATATATATATATATATATATATATATATATGCATTTATGTATTCGTGTGTTTATGCGTACGTGTGTGATGGTAATGATGTGGACAATCAGGTGCAAATGTTAAAAGTAATTCTCAAAGTGAAAAGGAAGTTCCAGTATGAGTGATCTAACAAAAGAGAAATATCAAATCTCTCTCCCTCTCTCACTTTCTCTCTCTCCTCTCTCTGTCTATATATATATATATATATATATATATATATATATATATATATATATATATATATATATATATATATATATATATATATATATATATATATATTTATATATGTGTGAATGTGTCTCTCTCTAAATATATACATATTTACATACACGCACGCACAGGCATACACATACACATACATATAAATATATATATACGCGCACGTATACGTACATGCATACATACACACGCGTGCGTTTGTGTGTATTATACAATTGACTCTAAACAAATCCGGTTGCCATGAAAAGAAAACAAAAATTGAAAATACAAATGATTACTTCAATGCGAATGTGTACATTATCATTATTATTTTTTTGTTATACTATTATTATTATTACTATTATTATTATTATTATTATTATTATTATTATTATTATTATTATTATTATTATTATTATTATTATTATTGAATGTAGCGCAGATCATGTCTATTTGATTTATGTATTTTTCTATTGACAACACTAAAGACTGAGAACTTCAATAAACGAATAAACGAAGTCGTGAAACAAACAAGATTTAGAGAAATGAAAATAAAAATCTTCAAGCGACAACCAGACATCGCAGCATGATTATTATGAGTGTATTGTTGTCAAAAGTTAAC
Organism: Octopus bimaculoides; assembly: GCF_046866305.1. Taxonomy (NCBI): domain Eukaryota; kingdom Metazoa; phylum Mollusca; class Cephalopoda; order Octopoda; family Octopodidae; genus Octopus; species Octopus bimaculoides. The sequence goes on from NC_142935.1 coordinate 25,893,980, forward strand.
TTTCTAATACGACCTAGCAAGACTGATTATGTCCGCGTTCTATACCGTTAAGCAAGAGAGAGAGAGAGAGAGTAATCCGGGCCATAAAGGTTATTTGCTAGCTTTCAGGGTTAGAAACAATGTGAAAAATGTACTTTCCTCTGTTATAGGAAAATTAATGAGAAACCTGTGAGTCGAGTCTTTTTTCAGTTCTTTTGATTTCTTATTTTCCCAGTCGCTGATTTTCTTTTCATTCTTTGTCGAGCCTAAAGACCTAATTGGCTTGAGCTTTTTTTCCGGTTTCTGTCGCGTTTAAGCGACCAAAAGAAAAGACACTTCCATGAATGGAACGTCAGTGTGTCGTAGGATTAATTCAGGAGTGTTGCTGTTACGCATTTTAAGCTGAATGAAATGGAATAACGCGAACTGGAACATCTTGCACGAGAATGTCACTTCCTGAACCGAACGCTTGATTGTACGAACGCTAACTTAATAGTGAAAGTACCACTTCAAGCGTCTTCGATTCGAATCATTAATAGACTTTAAAAACCCATAGACATCGTAAATTATAAATTTATGTTGGTCAAATTTTGTAAATAAAATTATAATCATCGACTGACTATTAGTTATATAAAATAGACTAATATTATGGCATGTAACCCGCGTAACGGAAAAAATGGGTATTGTATGCGTGGGAATCGAACCCACGGCTCGTATTCTCGATCCCCATGCGTACTAATGCCCATATTTTTCTGCTATGGGGATATCTTAATATTAAAGTATTTTATATAGTCAATATATGGTGAAGACTTATGATTCTATTGACAAAATTTCAATAGCTGCCGTTTCCAAATTCAAGCAGAATTCGCGCTTGTTTATATTTTTTAGTGTTCATTTCACAAAGGGTATATCGACCCCAGTACTCAACTGTTACTCTTTTATAGAACCCTATAGGATGAAAGTAAAGTCACTCTCGACGGAATTTGTACTCAGAACATGCTTTTAAATCAGATCCCAATTCTGGAGGTTCAAGAACTAAATCAAGGGCAGATTTTCGATCCCGGGATCATCTTGATTCCAAAAAGTATAATATGTCTATGTAGAGCAAATGTAGACTAAGATACAGGAGTCACAGACGGACAGACAGAGTTTCGCTTTTTTCAATATAGATAGATGAAAATTGACCAAGACTACTAGTGTATATGTAAGTAACATTATGCAATGAAGTCTGGTGAAGTTGTACTGGAAATCACGTATCTGCATTTGGCAATGCTTTTCAAACTCATTAATATTTTAACAGAATTTAAATATTCTTTATTAACGAGTAGGGTGGAATATGTATCCAACCTGTTGTCAAGGAAGTCATTCACCAATAATACTTCAATGTTTAGTAAATGTCTTCAATAGCTACAACCTCTTCTACTCATATTAGGAAAGCTGCACACCACTCCATCCAATTAATAATAACGAACCTAGCAAGCAATCACTATCACACTTGTTTTCTTTTTTCTCATCAACGTACCTCTCCCTGTGTCTCTCTTTCCCTCTTTCTCCCACTTTCTCTTTCTGCAGCCTTCCCACTCTTCACAAAACTTCAAGTCCTGAGTTTCCAAATCCACATAGTTTATTTCCTACTTTAGTCGACTTGTGGTTGTCTTAGCCACACTATTGTGACCAGTCTGCCAATATCATAGACACAATTACTTCTTCCCAAGTAACGCAATAAAAGAGATTTTAAAAAAACCCACTTATTTAATTGATACTGTGCGAGAGTGGCTGTGTGGTAAGTAGCTTGCTTACCAACAACATGGTTCCGGGTTCATTCCTACTGCGTGGCACTTTGGGCATGTGTCTTCTACAATAGCCTCGGGCCGACCAAAGACTTGTGCGTGGATTTGGTAGACGGAAACTGAAAGACCGTCGTATATATGTATATATGTGTGTATGTGTGTGTTTGTGTGTTTGTGCCTGTGTTTGTCCCCCCACCATCTCTTGGCAACCTATGCTGGGGTGCTTACCTCCCCGTAACTTAGCGGTTCGGCAAAAGAGATCGATAGAATAAGTACTAGGCTTCCAAAGAATAAGTCGTGGGGTCGATTTACTCGACTAAAAGGCGGTGCTCCAGCATGGCCGCAGTCAAATGACTGAAACAAGTAAAAGAGTATACCAAAGTTAGTTGCCATTGATATTTGAGCTCAGAAAAAAGTTTTATGAAATACGATATTTTATAAAGCGCCTGGACTATATCTTTATATTCTGCGCCATGTACACCACCTTTCTCGAAATGTAATTTGATAGCATAACATAAAAGAAAAATCAATTTAATACACAGATTAATCTTTTTTTTTTTTTTTTTGAACATCGTCTGAAATTCAGATAATTCTGAATTTAGTTCAAATAAAATATTAATGCTATTATAGTTTCTTTTCTGCTTTTTTTTTTTTGTTTTTGAAAATGCAATATATTAATAATATCATGGCCAAATTTTCATATCCTAAATGTTTACTAATTTAGAATATGGATCTGATATTTGATGCTTAGGCTCCTGGAATTGTTGAACTGCATTCAATTTAGATTTAGTTGAAAGAAGTTACATTGCGTTGTTTCTCTTCCAGTATTAAACTGAATCAGTCATGCGTTGTACAGATAGCAAATCTAGAATTTAGGAGCCAGTTAACAGATCGATATAGCATCGGTAGTGGGGAAAAAACATAGCTAAATAGTTATCTAAAAGCCAAAGGTCTTTCTGAAGGCTATAAGTTTATTTTGATAAAAAGCAAAATATCAAATTATATTTCGAACTATGAGATAATGAAATAGGAAAAACATTTACTCCTTTTTAACTTTATAGTTGTATAAGGTGGTGGAGTGGACTCTTAAATGTGTGAGTGGAGTGTATAAAGGATACACAATGATACAATCATGAAAAATAGTCCTGCATGTCTGCATAAAGAAATCGATCGTTCATACTTTAATCTATTCTTATCAAATTTATAAAGACAGTTTCTGAAACCACCGCCAGTGCACGGAACTTTGCAATAACAACAGAAAAAGAACAACATTTTAATGAAATGATAATATTGTTATAATGTTGGAAGTGGTTGGAGGCAAACAACAGGTAGATCTCCATCGAACAGACCAACTATCAATGGCCTCCAAACAGGACCATCCCTTTTCAGTTATGAGGTAAATGTAATTTATGGTTACGTTACACAATGCACTCCATCTTTTTCAAAAGTGGAAGGAATTATTTGAAGGAACGTGGCCGATTGGTTAGGGTGTTGCACTCACGATTGTGAGATCGTGGTTTCGATTCTAGTACCGGATGATGCATTGTATTCTTAAACAAAACACTTCATCACACATTACTCTACGTTTACTTCAACATCTTACGTGTGGCACACGGTGCACCTGTATAGGTAATATCAATCTAGTAGAGGAAGTGAACTAATAAATAACAGATGCATTTGATTACTATAACAAAAAAATCATTTGTGTAGTACTCAGCAAGAAATTGCAGAACCCTTATCGACAGGGGAGTCGCCAAAGAACAAGCAAAAAGAATGATTTGAGGGGAATGTTAACTGCGAATTCTAATAGATCAAGCAACCATTTAAGTATTCCGTTGTTAAATGCTTGTTTGATATTATGTAAGTACTGAGTGTTAAGTGAAGGGATTTTTTACGTCTGCCTTAGTCGGTAGAACTGACTAATATTAGGCTATAAGAAACTTGTAAGTGTTAGCTACTAGTTTTTAGCTCCAAGCCAGCAGTGATTGAAAAGACCTGTAATCAAACTTTGCTGTTTCCATAACGTCTTCAAAAGAGATATTATCTTGGAATACGATCTGTACATACGATTTCCTTTTTCCTTCGAGTATTTTCTTTCGAACGAAATATGTCTCGCATCCTGATTGTGGCAAGTATTTTTTTCTTCTTCTCTGCAAAATAGTCCATCTAAATATTATAGCAAACGTCCTAAATTTCCTTCTTCAATGACTATGATTTCGTCAGTAGAAATTAACTAAGCTATAACCTTCGCTTTCGTTGGAATCCCGGAGGATGGCGACACGACACGAAGAAAGTTGACATTATTCTTGAAAAAACTACAAGTCAATGACAAGAATTTCTTGAGAGCTGCGCAGCGGGGAGAAAGGAAAAGGTAACACTAGTTGCCACTGCAATGACAAGTTCATCTTTTTATTTTTTAGTGTATTTTTCTCGTGTATCTACAACTGCGTTAGCATATGTGTCCTTCCGTCTGTAAAACGGTATAACGTGATTTCGGAGAGGTTTAGTGCAACGGTTCCCACGTTAACTTGAAACATATTATATGACAATTAATAAAAACAAGTTTTAATAAATCAGTAGATAGAATTATAAGTATGAACACAACGTTTCCTTGTTATCAACTTTCTCGAGTTGGTTTTCATATTCAATGTTTTTAGTTATTTTTTAACAAAATATCTGACGTATATTTAGGGCCAGAGTTCGGTCTGCTTAGTAGTTAGTAGTTACTATTATGTATGTAGGATATACATATAGTATGGAATAGTAGCCTCTGATAAAAGACTTATTTTATTATTACTAGTTTTGTCTCTTACTGTGTATAACCAAAAGTGTTTCTAACTTTGAAGCTATGACCACGTTATCTGTATTCAAATAGAGAACATGGTCCCTCTCTCTCTCTCTCTCTCTCACACACACACACACACACACACACACACAACACACACACACACACACACACACACACACACACACACACACACACACACACACACACACACACACACACACACACACACACACATATATATATATATATATATATATATATATATATATATATATATATATATATATATATATACACCGTAATGCGTCGACTATTGCGGGTACTACATCCCAAAACCTCCCACGGAAATAATTAAAATAAAAATATACAAATACCTATCAGTTGCAGAAACCCGCGATATACTGTGAAATCCGCGAGGTAAGTATATATATATATATATATATATATATATATATATATATATATATATATATATATATATATATATATATATATATATATATATCTGTAATATAATATATGACAGTTATTTGGTTGCCATAATAAAACTCCGAGTTTCGAATGTCGGGGCGGAAACTGCTCCGGGATCTCGTTATCATGGCAATCAAAAATGCTATAGAAATATATATATATATATATTCTAATCTTTTATTATCTTCCTTGTAATTCTTCTGTAGACACATTATAGTGGTTAAGAATCTCGCTTCGCCACTATGGGATCATGGCTTTCACTATCTTCTATAGACTTGAGCCTACTCATACCAAAATGATTAAATAGAAACTGTATAGAAATCCGTTACGTGGATTGTCTGTGAAATTTAAAATACGGCACATTCTTGTCACGCACCTATAGGAATCTGATGTTGCATTAAGTGTATGTATGCCTGTGGAATACACAGCCATTTAGAATTCAGTTCATTGGACTACAGAATCTTCATCGTTGATCGACGGATAACCGGCAGTAGTAATTTTTCAGATCTATAAGGGAACACCGGTCTTGTGACATAAAGTATTCTGCTCTGTTAGTGGACAATCTGTATACAACTTTTTAAATTAGGGTAACACCTGAAATCTGAAGAAACAGGTGAGAAACTGTCTTAGCAACCTTTAGCCAATAGAAAGCTTGGCGAATATCAATTACCTCGAAGAGAGGAATTCTAACAGAATGTGTTTGGCGAGTGACAAAAAGAAGAAAAACGGTACATTCTTCATTCCTTATAGCAACTTAACATTCAACATGTTTTTTATCTTTTAGTTGTATCAGTTATGGGTCTGCGGCCATGCTGTGCCATTCCTTGCAGGGTATTGTGGAATAAATCTACAGAAGTACTTATATTTTTGTTTTTGTTCTGATTTTTTTTTTGCCTGTTACTTACACCCACCTCTTTCGCTGAATTGCCTAGTTACGCGGATATAAACAAACCAACACCTTTTGTCAAACGATTGTGGGGAGGCAAACACCAATGCGTGCTAGCTCACACACACACACATACTTATACACACACACACACACACACAAATATATAATGCTGTATCAAGTCATCCCATAAGTTCTGTCTGATTTTACCTTTTTTTAAATTGAATGAAATTTAATAGTATTTTAGAATGTCTAATGGAATTAAAAATTATTTTTATGCACTTGTGTACGTTTAAACTAACTAAATATTATTTTACAGAATAATAGAATGAAAATTTCCTTGATTAAAAACTTTCTAACATGGAAGTATCCAAAGAGCATTTGAGGCTCATAATGCTTTATGAGTACCTTATTATTTTTTCTAATAAATATATATATGTGTGTGTGTGTGTGTGTGTGTGTGTGTGTGTGTGTGTGTGTGTGTGTGTGTGTGTGTGTGTGTGTGTGTGTGTGTGTGTGTGTGTGTGTGTGTGTGTGTGTGTGTGTGTGTGTGTGTGCGTGTGTGTGTGTGTGTGTGTGCGCGTGCGCGTGTGCGCGCGTGTGTGTGTGTGTGTGTGTGTGTAAGGTCATCCCATAAGTTCTTTCGGAATTTTGAATACAAAAGGATATAATGATAACGAGGATGAGGAGGGGAGGAGATGGAGGAAGAGGAGGGGAGGAGATGGAGGAAGAGGAGGGGAGGAGGAGGGGGGATAACGATCACGACGACGACGACGACGATGGGAACGACGAGGAGAGAAAGGAGTGAGACGATGACGACGACGATTACGACAAGGAGAAAGGAAAGTTGGATGACGACAACGACATGGAGAAAGAAGAGTAGAACGACGATGACGATAAGGAGAAAGAAGAGGAGGAGGAGGCGGATGATGATGATGATGATGATGATGATGATGATGATGTAAGTATTTGTAGGTGAAATCTTTCTTACTATGAAATATATTTGTCTATGTAGTATTGTTAAATAAGCGGGTTCATTTCTGGTGAATAAATTTCTCCGAAATATTGATTGGCAAACTATCAAGACAAGACGAAACCTGTCTTCCTCTCTATGTTGATACAAGCTTATCAGAAGTTAACTTCTGTATCGAAGCGATCTCGTGAGATATTAGACAAATGTAAAGTTTCTTATCTTCAGCATCGTATCTTAAAGATGCTAACTTCCTACCATAGAATATAATGAAATTTAAAACTTAATTTACGTAAAAATAAAAACAAATCACCATTCTTATCAATCAGCCAATCTTAAATTAGTGTAAACCTATCAATTTGCAGATGATTGTGACGAATACAAAGTCTGTTGGTTTTTGGCTTGAAAATAAACATGAGAAATGAAATGGTTAAATCGTTGTAAAAGTTGGAGAGAAGAAATTATGACTGAATACACTACCGGACCACATGTCCGGCTTTCAGAAATGCGGAATTTTCAAAAATCAGGAAATAGCATGCAATCCCTGAAATAAACTGTATGCTATGAGGGCGGTGAGCTGGCAGAATCGTTAGCACACCGGAGAAAATGCTTAGAGTCATTTCGTCCGTTTCGACGTTTTGAGTCCAAATTTCGCCGATGTTGACTTTGCCTTTCATCCTTTTGAAGTCGATAAAATAAGTACTCAGTTGAGCACTGGAGTCAGTACAATCGACGTAAACTTTTCCCCCGAAAATATTGGCCTTGTGCCAAAATTTGAAACCAATTACCGTAACCCGTAATAAGTAAACAGACTCTGTTTTTGAAGTTGATCCTATGACCGCGAGTCCGCTGCCCTAACCTCTGGGCCATTGCGCCTCCACACGCATAAACTAAGTGTCAAGTAAAGGGATCGATATAATCAACAACAATGGGATGTTGACAAGTTCTTGACTTTAACGGTATCGCGAAAAGCATTCTTAGAGGCCCAACCATCCGAGTTTTTGTACAGGGCTTAGAAAAACTGAAGGACTGCTGTAATAAGTGCGTGTGAATCTAAGGGAAATACGTTGAACAAAATCATAATTAAATGATTCTCTTGTATTATCTTTTACCCAAAGATAGGAACTTTTCAGCAGCCCCTCATATATTTTCAGCAAAATTTCAAGCCGTGTACCTAAGCTAAATTTCAATGTTGAATTTGTTGATATACGTTCTGAGTTAGAAATCGATTTTTGCCTTTGGATAATATAAGTAGCGTTCATTTTTCAAGGTTGATTTAATCGATAATTACTCTCCTCTCCCAAAATATGCAATTTCGTTCCTATGGATATAAAACCATTACTAAAAAGATTAGAAAGGCAGTAGTTTGGCAGAGTCCTTGGAACATCAAAAAAAGAAAAGTGCATTGGCGTATTTCATCCAGCTCGTCTCTTTGTGAGTTCAATTCCTGCTAACATCAACTTTAGTTCTTTTCTTTCCCTATGGGATCGATAAAATAGCTAGTCAAGAACTGGAGCCAATTTAACGATCTAAGCCCCTCCCCTCTAAATTTCTGACCTTCCGTCAATTTTAGAAACGAATGTTAATAACTTAGGTACACAGTTTTTATAGGTTACATTTACGTGTAAAACGGTTGAAGATTTACCACTGATTGCGACAAAAGAAAAACAATCTTAGATTTCAAGCAAGGAATAATTATTTCTGCTCTAGGTACAAGACCTTGAAAATTTTGTGTGGTGGGGGCATTACCTCGACCCCAGCGCGTAACTGGTACTTATTTCCTCGAAAGGCAAAGTCATCTTCGGCGAAATTTTAACTAAGAACGTAGCGTAGCGGTAGACGAAATACCGCTAAGCATTTTGCCCGGCGTGCTAACGATTCTGCCAGCTCACCGCCCTTCAAATTTTGGCACAAGGCCATCAATTTCAAGGGAGTGGCAAGTCGATTGCATCGCCCCCGCCCCCACCCCCACCCAGCCCACTACCAGTGCTCATTGTTAGTTGTTTTATCGGCGCCAAAACGATGAAAGGCAAAAAACCGACCTCAGTGTTATTTGAACTCAGATTGTAAGCACGGATGAAATGCTGCTAAGCATTTTGTCCGGCGTGCTAACGATTCTGCCAGCTGTTTGCCTTATACTTACAAATAATTAAGAATTATTGAGCTAAACAATGCATAAAATATACAAATATGAAATAAAAAGGTCAAGAAAGAACTTCATTGATGCATTAGATGGATATTTAAACTGAGTTAAATGCAAAAATAAAGTTAATGAATATTAATATTTTTCCTTGGCTGTTCCACTAATAAATTACAATTATATTATTTTCAACTAGGAGTTAAAGGAATTAGCGAGACCAGATAGGAAAAGCAGGAAAATAATGACAGCAATTAGAAAATATCACCAAACAGCTGGCGCATAAATATTGTTTATCATGAAAATTATTATACAATATCTATGATAGGAATGTAAAAACAACTGGTAAAAAAAATAAACAAATGGTAACTGATACAAATAAACTACACAACAATGAGCAGAGCAAAAGAAAAAGAATTATTTTCTGTGTTCAAGAAGATCATCAATTATAGAACAGAGTCTGAAATAAGAGGCAGCTGTACGGAGAAAAATTCTTAAAATATATGTGAACATTATAAAACTTTATTAAAATAGGACTAGAGAATGCCATGCTAGGATGGCAAAATAAGCTCCTAAATGAATAATGCATGGAATGGTTAGTGAAACAGAAGCGGGGGTAGGAGGAAAGAAATAACTCAGGGCTGACAGACAGGCGTATTATTCAAATTGCAGACAGAGCGAAGAACTTCAAGACGCACTTTCCTAGCAGAAACTGAAGAAGCAGGAGTCAATGAGTGAGTGAATTCTTGCTCAACTTCGTAAAAATAGTAGCCAAAGTTCCCTCTAATCAGATTCGTCAGCTTACATAAGACAATAAATATATCATTTAAGGTAGCTCTACAAAGCTGATAGGTAGTAAAGGGAGACAGTTGGATTGTTTTTGATCATACACGTGCAATAGCTGACTAGTCTAAAGCTACGTGAAATTTAGTGTCCTGTCCAAAGACAAACCGCACCGTTCGATCCAGGAATTGAACCCAAGAACCCTAGAACCCAGAAAAGCAGGGATCAATGTGTGAGTCTCTGAATTTTTGCTCGATTTTGTAAAAACAGTTGGGACCCTCTAATCAAACTTGTTAGCTTACACAAGACAATAAATACATTATTTAAGGTAGTCTTACAAAGCTGTTTAGTAATAAAGAGACACGGTTGGATTGCTTTTGATCATTCACGTGTAATAACTGAGTAGACTGAAGCAATGTAAAATTTAGTGTCTTGCCCACGGACAGAAGGCACAGTCCGATCCAAGAATTGAACCCTGAAATCCAGAAACTTATGCTTGTGAACTGGATCGCCTAACCGCTATACCATGTACATTCACAATGCCACAAATGTACCCTACAAAAGTTCTTATGAAACAAAATATCAGACGTAGTACGTAATAAGCATGACAGTCAGAGCTTGGGAGATTAATACAGATTTTCCTTGTAAAATTGCCGAAGACATCAAGTCAACTATGTCTAATACGGTGTATTATTTCCGACAAAGTTCACACACACACACACACACACACACACACACACGCACGCACGCACGCATGCACAAGCACAAAGAGGTTCATAGATATATAGATATCTAGATAGATGGATGGATAGATATGGATATAGATATACATATATTTATATGTTTATACAGATATGTATGTATGTATGTATATACGTTGTGAGGATGGAAAGCAGAAACAATTCCCAAAAGAGAGGTGTCAGGAAAATGATAAAAGAGAGAAGCAGATAAATATATCAGCTAAGATCCATCAACTTAAATGCAGTTACACCATAAAGAAAACTACACAAACAACCGAGGTTTCTTACATATGTGATACGTTCCGAGACTTCAATACAAAAGCATTAATATAGGTGTGTGTGTGTCTGTGTGTATTTACCAATGAATGTATGTATATATACGTATATATATATATATATATATATATATATACAAACACACACATATACATACATACATACATACATATATATATATATGTATATCATATATATATATATATATATATATATATATATATATATATATATATATATATATATACTTATATGCGTGTGTATATATATTTATATATATATATGTATATATATATATATGTATATATATATATATATATATATATATATATATATATATATATATATATATATACATACACATATACATATAAATATATATATATGTATATGTATAGATATATTTATATATAAATATATATATATATATATATATATATATATATATATATATATATATATATATATATATATACATATATATATATATATATATATATATATATATATATATATATATATATATATATACATACACATATACATATAAATATATATATATGTATATGTATAGATATATTTATATATAAATATATATATATATATATATATATATATATATATATATATATATATATATATACATATATATATATACATATATATATATATATATATATATATATATATATATATATATATATATATATATATATATATATATATATATATATATATATATATATATATATATATATATATATATATATATACGTAAACAAGTAAAAAAGAAAGAACTCACATCGGTTAGGAACTGAAAGTACATCATAAGTAAACTATAATGATAAACAATAGCAACAACAGTGGTCGATGATGATGATGATGATGATGATGGCGGTGGTGGTTTTGCTGGTGGTGGTTGTTGTGGTAGTTGTGGTCGTGGTGGCGGTGGCGGCGGTGGCGGCGGCGGCAGTGGCGGCGTCGGCGGCGGTGGTGACGGTGGTGATAATAACAATAGTAATGATCATAATAATAATAATAATAATGATAATAATAATAATAATAATGATAATAATAATAATAATAATAATAATAATAATAATAATAATAATAATAATAATAATAATAATAATATACTGTAGTCATTCACAAAACTTCTTTTTGGCCAATGCCACCTTAGAGAAAATTAATTTAACTTGAAAAGGTGTTTCATTCGCAAGACGTGTTAATTACCTAATCCAAACTAATCTTCTCCAGGTGCAAATACATTTACAGCAAGAGAAAACCGAATGAATAGTCGTGCATTTCCAAACTACGTGATTCCACCAAGAGTAGTTACCAGGGTGTTAATGAACTGGAGATGAGAATTATAACAAAAACAGAAGAAATCTTGTCTTGTTTAGTGGTCAGAAGGACAAAGATAATATAATAGAAGTGTTTATTAGCACACATAATACAGAGGAAGTGAAAGAGATAAGGGGGAAATAATTAAATAACCATTAAACTACAAGTAAGTTTTCAAATAATTCAGCTCTCTACGACTCACTTATTTCTTTCTCGAGTCTTAACGTTTTTTTCTTTCTGTTTTGCTTCTGAGAAAATGAAGGAAATTTCAGTGACTTAACATGCGTATTAACTCTATCGGTTTTACCTCAAGTTGCAATTCTCCCAACTCTGTTCATGTTTCAATGACTAAACAATAGATCTTTACATCAATCGTGAGCAACATCAAACTTGAAAACGTAGACTATTTTAAAGGCTGTGTGATAAGAAGCCTACTTCCCAACCACATGGTATTAGGTTCAGTTCCACTGCTCCGAAGCGACCAAAGACTTGTGAACGGATGTAGTAGACGAAAACTGAAAGAAGTTCGTCATAAATATGTATGTATGTATCTATATCTATCTATCTATCTCTCCCTCTATATATATATATATATACATACATATATATATATATATATATATATATATATATATATATATATATATATATATATATATATATATATATGTACATATATACGACGGGCTTCTTTACGAGTCTTTAGTCAGTCCGAGGCTAAATTAGCAGACATTTGCCCAAGGTGCCACTCAGTGAGACTGAACCTGGAACTGTGTGGTTGGGAAGCAACTTCCTACCACACATTATATATATATATATATATATATATATATATATATATATATATATATATATATGTATGTATGTGTGTGTATATATGTGTGTATGTGTGTGTGTGTGTTTGTATGTTTGTGTTTGCCCTCCTACCATCGCTTGACAACCTATGTTGGTGTGTTTACGTCTCCGTAACTTAGGGATGACATACATACACACACACACTCATGCAAGCACACACACACACACACACACACACACATACATATATATATATATATAAATATATATATATATGAAAGATGGTGGGGGGGGGGGGGAATTTCAAAGAAGTAAGTCTAAGACATTTCAATTTAAGAGGGACTTTAATAAATTATTATATAAAGAAGATATTACCAGTTTCGATGTATCGCATCTTATCAAATATCAGAAAAATTTGAATTAAAGACAGTTTATCTTCTGTCTGGGGACCAAGAACATGTTCTTCACCCCGAGACAGAAGATAAACTCTTTTTACTTCAATTTTTTAAATAAATTTTTACTTATATTTGATAAGATAAGATACATTGAAACCGGTAATATTTTCTTTATATATTTCTTTTTTATTAAACTCCGTCTTAAATTGAAATGTCTTAGACTTAATCATGTGCCAATTCCACCGTCATCTTTTATATCTTTTTAAATTATTTTTTCTTATTTCCAATTTTCCCTGTTATAATTGAAGATATATATATATATATATATCTATATATATATATATATATATATATATATATATATTTGGTCCACTTTCAGATTTACCGTACTACTAGGTTTGCGTTTGGGTATCTGTCGTGTTTGAATAGATATTTGGAAAAATTGTAGCTATTAAAAAAAATAAATGTCCGACCGTACTCCTTCTTATTGACTCCAAATATTTCAATTATATATATATATATATATATATAGAAAGTTACCCTCCCAGGCACAAGTCCATGCAAGGTTGTTTATGGAAGACCAGCAGTCACCCATGCATACCGGCGTCCCCTTCCACGCCACAGATGTCATCCAAGGAAAAAGCAAAGGCCGATACAGCTTGGCACCAGTGACATCACAACTCATTTCTGCAGCTGAATTAACTGGAGCAACGTGAAATAAAGAGTCTTACTCAAGAACACAGCACGCAGCCCGGTCCGGGATTCGAACTTACAACCTCACGATCGTAAGCTCGACGCTCTAACCACTGAACCATGAGCCTTCACCATATATATATATGTGTGTGTGTGTGTGTGTGTGTGTGTGTGTGTGTGATCTCCACTCCAGAGAAACTATTGACCAACAGCATTCCAGAGGTGATTATCCAGTCTTTCTTCCAATTAAAATATATCAAATTAAACGTTATTATCCGGTGCCTTCTTCCTTTACCCAGACGGTAGGATATGAGTGGAAGATTCAACTATTTTTAAAAATCATATGTAATTACTGTGATATTACAAGTGCTGACGTTGTTATTGACGTTAAGCGCCATGTTGACTCTGACAGTCCGGCGTTTCGTTCAAGGTTGTTCTTGTATAACCATGTGTTATTCATAGAAATATGTCTATGAGTACATTATCCAATGTTCCCTTTCCATTCCTAAGAGAGCAGGTTCAAATCTGAGCGAGTTTTAGTTGCTTCCTGCAGTAGGTTGAATGACCATGTAGAATCTATAACGTTAAACATTTTGCCATTTTCGCTGTTAGTGTTGTTGTAATTTCTAATAACGCTGCCCTGACCAAGCAGGCCTACTAGAAATAGCACTCTAACCGTAACCATTCTGATTTTATCTATATGCAGGGAGCCAAGGGCCACGTTATCTAAAAAGCCCTTTTCTTAAACAGTAGTATAGAATTTGAGAAATATTTGGCTGCTATTTCTAGTAAACCAAATGATCACATCTAAACTTCCTCGTTGGCCTGTTATTATGAATGTTCTTGCTGGTGGTGTTGATGGTGGTGGTCGTCGTCGTTGTTGTCGTTGTGGTGATCTTGGCGTGAGGCTTCATATAATTTTTCGAAATACGCTTTAAAATAAATCTTACAAAATTGATAAAGTAACAGATATCAGATATCAGAAAATTGGAACTGTCCTTCAAGTGTAATAGTTTGACAGTTGTCGCAATAATCATTTGTCATAATAAAGCTTCTCGAAAAATAAAATTCCGTAGTGATTATTATTATTATTATTATTATTATTATTATTATTATTATTATTATTATTATTATTATTATTATTAGATTTTCGGAGATTTTTAGGTGACATAGAAGTATTCAATGACACTGAAGAAGAGTGCAATGCATCAAAAATTTGACTAAAAGCAATATTTTCGAAATATTTAAAATCTATAAATCTTGTGTAAAAAAAAAATAAAACAACATAAATATAAACGATAGGAAAACAACTCATATTGCTTATTTTTTTCGTTAATCTTAAGTTAGGTGTAGAGAGCCCCCAACGATCGAAATAGCTAAGGAATTAAAAAAAAAAAAGTAATCCATAGCATTATGTATTGTAAAAAATATTCGTGATATTGTGTCCATGGATAGCTGTTCATTATTTTTAAAGACATTAACTCTCACAACTTGATTTAGGAGGGAGTTCGATGCTTTTTGAAAAAATATACACAGCTAAGCATTTTGCTCGGCATGGTAACGATTCTGCTCGCTCGCAATAGATACACTATTGGCTTCTGATTTTTACCTCAGAGCCAGCAAATTTTGAGGAGAGGAGAAATCGAATGCATGAACCCTAGTACAGTGTTGATACTTATTTCATCGACCCCGAAAAGACGAAAGGTAAAGTCGAATTTGAATTCAGAACGTAAAGAGCAGGAAGAAATATAGCGAAGCATTTTTGCCCGGCGCAGTAACGATTCTTCCTGCCTTCAGAGAATATATTAATAGAGCCGAAAGACTATTTCGAATATTTCTGGTTAAAAGTCGACAGCTGTGTGGTCAGATTCTTAATCATCCTTCACCGGTTGGGGAAATATTTCAAGAAATTTGTATGGTCAATAACTTGTAAACGATCGGAAGATTCCGGAAGGAGAATGTCAATATTTCTCTACGTATAGATATCCAGCTGAGTGGTGAGAAAAGGGTTAAATTTGCCCCTTAACTGTCGAAGGAAGCACCAAGAAATAAATGATTAATCCACCAAGATTACATTGAATCGACAGGTTACCGTGTAAACGCCAGGCAGGTCTTGCTTTAGTAGTAGGAGAGTTCAGAGTTTGTTTCTAAGTGGACAGATCAAAACATTTCTTCTGGCTGTGTGCGCGTATATCTTTCTAGTAAGCTCCATGAGTAATTATGTCCGAAAACGGAGTGTAGAGCGCTGTGTCCATATATTTGCATTTAATTCTATAGGAACATGCGTGTGTATATATATATATATATATATATATATATATATATATATATGTGTGTGTGTGTGTGTATATATATATATATATATATGTATATATATATATATATATATATATATATATATATATATATATATATATATATATATATATATATATGTATATGTATGTATGTATGTATATGTATATGCATATATATATCTAAATATTCATATGCATATATATATAAATATACATATGTATATATAAATATATATATATTTGTATATGCATATAAAATGTATATATGTGTGTGTGTGTATCTGTAGTGTATATTTATATAAAGTATTAATGTATATTTATGAAGTACATATCTGTGTATGTATATGTGAATATATAGAATAATATATATTTATATACATACACATATATACATACATACATACAGATAGATAGATAGGTTTCTTTATTAGCCACACAGGGCTCAACACAGAGGGGACAAAATACAAATGTAGAGTTTTTCTTTTCGAGGGGGTCGAAAACAAAGCAGAAAAAAAAACAAAAGTGGGGACAACGATGAAAAAAAAAAAAAAAAAAAAAAAACATCGCAAAACGTTTGGGGTATTTACAAAAATTACGAAATAATACAAAAAATTCCCAATAAATGGGGAGGTTATCCGTGGAAAGAAAAACCTACGAAAAGACCACGGTAACCTCGGTCTTTAGCGTCACAGTTTGTTAAATAAAATTTCTCTGTTTACAAAATTTTAAAACGTTTTATAGAATCATGGTCAAGGTGGCTTCGTCATTTATACGTGCCATTCTTGCTACATATATCCATCTTTTTTCGAAACATTTCCTAGACAACACTTGCCTCTCTACTCTCACCTTCCTTTTCAAGTGATACTTGAAAAAGTTGATGAGAGATTGATCAGAGAGGAAGTATTTGTCTCTAATCCTTTCAGACGCGTCCACCAGATGCATTCTTTGGCCATAGCCACAAGTACGATAAATACAGCTCTTCCTTCCCGTTTAAAGGAAGGAGGCGTGACGATATTGACGATAGACTCGGTTGATAAACCGACTCGTCCCACACGCGACAGCAGTCGTTCGACATAAGCCCACAGCTCCGAAATGGTTGGACACTGCACGAGTGCGTGCAGAACGGTTTCATCGCTCTGACCGCATCTCGGGCAGGTCGGCCCCGCATTTCGCGAGCCGTGTCTATAGAGCTTATCCAGAACGGGTAGCGCCTCTCGGTAACACTGCCAGGCCAGGGATCTCTGGAAGTTGTCCATAGGTCCCGACCCGAAAGTCGTCCTGAACAGGCGGGTCAGGTATTCCTCGTCGACGCCCAGGTTCGCCCCGAGATCGTCGTCGTACCTGCCCTCCACTAATCCCCTATAGAATGACTTGGTTGTGATGCAGCCGCTCAAGGTCGACCCGGGACGGCCAAGTTGTTGCAGAGCAACGCGACACTCACGGTGCCATTCGCCATTCCTCGGCCTCTTTTTGATCCACGACTGCAGCTCGGTCATGGAGACGAGCTGCGGGAAAGCGCGTCGCACAAACGGCGACCACACCTGCTCACCGTCGTCTACGTAGAGCCGGAGATGTCGCAGTCTCAGCGCATGTCTGCGCATCATCAACCACGGCATGCCCAGCCCTCCTTTCAGCGAGTGTTGGCAACAAACGGATCGCCTCACCATCGGAACGCTTCCTTTCCACAAAAAGCGGAAGAGGATGCGCTCCATTTCGGTGATGGCGCGATCGGGACAAGGCACGACGGTCAGGCGGTATTCGATGACGGACGCGATGTACGCGTTCGCCACCTCCGCCCGACCTTTTAGGGACAGCTTCCTCTCGGACCATTGCCGGCAGAGAGTGGCCACCCTACTCGTTATCTCGTCCCAGTTCTTCTCCGTTTGCAGGTCCGGACCGAACCAGACTCCGAGCAACTTGACCGGACCGTCCGTCCAGCGTCCCACTACTGAGGCGCTGCCGGACGGTATGGGCTTGCTTCTCCAGGTGCCGAGCAGCAAACCCACCGACTTATCCCGGTTGATTTTCGCTCCCGTCACCGCTTCGTAGTCTTTCAGCGTCTCACCGACAAGCTCGATGTGCTCGTGGCTAGACGCTATGACGGTGACGTCGTCCGCGTATGCCGACACGCTCGTCCCGCACCCCAGTTCTCGCGGGATGCCCCTCAGCGTCGCCAGCTTCCGCAGTAGTGGCTCGAGAGTCAATACGTACAGGAGCGGCGACAGGGGGCATCCCTGACGAACCGAACGTGCAATGTCGAAGGGTCCCGATAGACGTCCATTGACGCGAACAACCGAACGGATGCCTGTGTACAAGGCAGCCATCCAGCCGCGGAAAACGGGACCGAAGCCGGCCGCTTCGAGGACGGCCTCCAAGTATCGATGGTCTACCCTATCGAAAGCTTTCGATTGATCCAAATTGATCAGGGCCCCACCCATGCCAGGTTCCTTAACTACCCTCTCTATGATGTAGCGCATCAGATGGAGGTTGTCATGGATGCTCCGGCCCGGCACGGCGCACGTCTGCTCCGTGCCGACCAGTTTCTCGATGACAAGCGCCAACCGCTTGGCTAACACCTTGGCCAAAATTTTCATGTCTGCATTGAGCAGAGTAATGGGCCTAAAGTTATCTATGGCGTCCCCCTTGTTTGGATCTTTCTTCAGCAGCGTTACCGCTCCTCGGCTCACAAAACCGGGAATGCTCCCGTTCTGCTGTCAGTTGCAGTACACGGCCGCCAAGACGTCTCCAAACAAGTCTGGCATACAGTTGTAAAGCTCGTAGGGCAGACCATCCAAACCCGGAGATTTGTCCGTCGAGCAACCCGCCATCGCATCCCTCACCTCCTCCGCCGTGATGACCCCTTCGCAGCACTCCGCCTCTCTTGCCGAGAGTCGTGGCAAACTGTGCAGGTAGGCACTAAAGTCCACCCTGCCTTCTCGCTCGCCACTCCTCCCGAACAGTCGGGCAAAATGCCGCTGAAACGCCTCGCACATCTTGCTCGGCTCGAGCAATTCGCGCCCCTGTTCGTCTACCAGAGACCGGATGGTGGCTCTGTTACCCCGCTGCGCCTCCGCCACCCGGGCCTCTCGTGCGGCTCCAACACCTTCATTCCTCAGAGCACGCATCCTTGCCCTGACAGCACACCCTTCGTGTTTAGCATTGAAGTGTTGGTCGAGGGCCAACCTCGCCGCTAAAACGTCGGATGCGATGCCCCTTCGCAATGCCTCTTCTAACTTTATCACTAGCTCCCCCTCTACTCTGTTCCTCTCTACAGCTAGTGCCCTGCTATACCTTATTGCTTCCGCCCTTACTGCTCTCTTGAGGGCAAACCACCATTTGTTGTTGACGATGGCTCCCGTCAAAGCCCTCTTTACTAACGTGCTAATCCGGTCTCTGAAAACCTGTCTCGACGGGAAAGACGCGTTTAGTTTCCAGTAACCGGGACCCTGCCTATGTGCCTTATCTAAGTCTAGCGTACACGTCACAAGTTTGTGATCCGTGTAGCTGACTATGTGGAACTGTGGACATCCTAAACTATCTCTATCTCTTGTCCTACACACTATCCTATCTAGATACGATCTCGACGACCCAATGCGGTTGCTCCAAGTCCACGTTGGCACATTTAGGTGGTCGAGTCGGTACCTGTCAGACAACTGGAAGCGTCTGAGCAGGTCTATGAGGCCTTTGCATCCCCTTCTAGTTTTGTCACTCCCCACGTAGTCTAGATGCGTGTCCAAGGTAGCATTCCAATCCCCCACTAAAAGTAAGGGACGAGACGTTCCCAGGAATACTTCTAGACGTCGAAAGAAGTCTGACCGACCTGTTAAAGGAGGCACATAAACTGCCAGCAACCGAAAAGCGCCTCCATCGCTGCCGTCCACATCTAGGACAACCAGTCTACCCTCCGGGTCCGTAAATATCGTCTTTACTTGGAGATCCAGACTCTTGCGAAAAAGAACCGCCGTGCCACTACCGCCCATCCTCGGCAGACAGGGAGAAAAATAAATGTTAAACTGTCCGCCAAACATGAACTTTAGGGCCCGCGGTTCATGGAGTCTGGTCTCACTAATGGCTATGATATCCAAATTGTGTGACTTGATGTCATTTAAGAGGTACCCTTGTTTCCAAGGCGACCCCAAGCCACGCACATTTACACAACCAATCTTCACCATGATTCTATCAAAATTTGTGTTTTACACACGAAAGGAGAGAGAGAGAGAGTTACTTACTGTCCGAAAGTTCTTGGCTTTTGGCCTCACAACCTTCTCTCAGAAGGTTTTTGTATAGTTTTTTTGATGAATATTTTTGGAATCTCCCTACTGTATCCGGGTAGAGAGATTTCAGTGTTACATGTATGATTTTGATGTGTTGTGGTGGTGTTGTGTGTGGGTGATTGCTTGTTTTCGTGTCATTATCTGTTATGTTAGTGTTTGACCTAATGAATTTCATTAGGTCTAGATTGTTTGTGTTTATCGCTGTCAAACTTGTTGTGGGGTTCTGTGTTGGTGCGTTTGTGTTGGTGTTTTTGTTTTCTGTGGATGTGTTGGTTTCGGGGCTGGTAAACCTCCCCGCTTTGTTTGTTTGTTTTACCGTTCATTTTTTCCCCCTTTTACTTCTTCCCCCCGTGGCCACTTGCCAAGCCTCTGTGTCATCTTCATCTGACATGTCGGAGGAATCGGAGGGTGGGAGGGGAAGGGTGTTGGGGTCTATTTTTGTGTGGGTTGATTTTGTTGTTGGTGGTGTTGGTGCTGTTTCGTGACAGTTGGGATGTGGTGTTTTGGTTTTTGGGGGTGGGGTGGGAGTCTTTTTCGTGTTCTCTTCTTGTGGGGTTGTTGTTGTTGGTGTTGGTGGTGGTGATGGTGCTGATTCTGTTCTTGGTCGTACTGGTGGTGTTTTTGTTTGGTTCGGCTGTGTTGCTGGCTGCTGGCGTTTTTCCATTTCGTTGTACAACTGCTTGACCAGTTGTGCATATGGCGGTGTAGGCAGTAATGCTGTGTTTTTCTTGTGCTTTTCTTGTGGTTGTTGTTGTTGTTGTTGTTGTTGTTTTTCTTTGTATTGTTGCCGTTGTTGTTGCCTTTTCTTCTGGGCTACTGGGCATGTTTTTTGAAGGTGAGTTTTGCTACTACAAACGTAGCAAACTGGCCTTCTGCCTTCGACGAAAACATGAAAAATTGAATCCTCAGTTAATTGGATTCTATGTGGAATTTTTTCCCAGTTTGCTGGATCAATTTGTACCAGGAGTTGAAATTCCTGGCCAATCCAGTTTTGATTGCAAACGGCAGATGCTTCTAGTATGTTTATCTCCTCCTCTATGCCTAGACATATGGCAGATACTAGCCATTCTTCCTCAATTTCAGGAGGCACATTCGAAATTTTTATTTTCGTAACCCTACGACCAAGGTACGTAGGGATCATGAGCAGGTTCTCATGCTGTAATGACTTAGTGGAGAGGTCCTTCGCTCGCTGCTCGCTGTCTAGTCTTACTTCTATCGTTTCGAATTTCAAACCTCTCGTTATGTAAGTCTTGTAAGACCAAATCGGCTTTAAGCATCTCTCAACATTTTCTTGGGTGAATTTTTCCACTGTCTTTGTCTTTAAATTAATGGTTCTGTAGATGATAGTTTTTTTTTCGATGTTTATCTTAAAGTCCGCGGGCGTTTGAAGATGGACTGTAACGTCCTTTTTACTTAGCATGCTTTTGCATGCAAGTAATTTCTCTTTCGATATATTCAAAATTCTTTTCCTAGGCTTCAAAGCCTCGGCAAAGTTCGTTGTGGTGGTGGTGGCGGTAGTGGTGGTATCAGTGGTGAGGACAGTGGTTTTGTTAGCAAGGACATTTGTGTCCTTGTTGTTGCTGCT
>NC_142935.1:25921182-25926182 GCF_046866305.1 Octopus bimaculoides
TTTCTCTTTTTTCTTTTATCTGACACATATAACAAAAATACTACACCGTTTCTGTGGACACCAATATATCGTAATGATTTCTTCACTAGGTATCAATGCTTTTGGTAAAGCAGATTTATATTCTTTTACCTGAAGAGGTTGGGGTGTATATTTCTTTATTTGATAAACAAAGGAGAGGGACGCAGATGACCTCTTGTAGGCTAGTGCTAGACGTATTCAGAAAATACGTTAGTGAGGCTGATCAATTCGAGTTTTGAATGTTAGTTGTAACATGGAAACCATTGTAAAAGAGAAAATTTTGAAGAGTTGCTTTTCTGGAGTTAATGTATTATACAAAATGTTCAATATAATGTTTGGACATACGGCATAGCAGTGGTAGATCATAAGAAAAATATGAGTTACTTTACGACTGAAAATCTAAATCAAGTTTCATGATGCTACGTTCATTATGTGAAACAACTGTCAGGTTTATACACTGAAGAATGGTATACCTAGAATGTGTAAAGTAATAACAATTTTATTAGATTTAAAGCTATAATTTTCTTATCTTAAAATGGTAACAGTTCGTGTCATTTGCCAATGAATAATCCTGTTGGAGTGTCAAATTCCAAATGTGAAAGTTTCCACAGCTTCTAATGGTATGCATGTGTGTATGTAGATGATAAAAAAATGAAGATAATTAAATGGTATCCTTTTACGTACGAATATTGTCAAGGCTGTAAATATTCAGAGTTCAGTTATAGATTTCAGTCATATATTATTTCTTATATTATAGATATGTACATTCACACACATACAGACACACATATTATACAACATGTGTGTGTGTACAGAGAGAGAAAGTGTACATACATACACGGAGAATGAGAATGATTTATAAATACATTCGTATAGGCATGTATGTATGCATATATGTATGTGTAGATTTATGTTTGTATGTAAGTGTGGCCGTGTGTATATGTATGTAATGAAATAAGGTGAAACACCCTCTTTCCTCTCAACGAAATGTTACTTAATGTCGTAATCTAGAAGTTTTGTAATATCCCGCTTCAGCTTTAAACAAGGTATTATGAAACTTTACGCGACCAGATGTAATGACAGGTTTTTTTATAAATACACACACACACATACACACACACACACACACAAACAAACAAGCAAACGCAACCACACACATATTATAACTTTCATATGCTTTTTATTGACTATTTCTGACTAACGTATGCAATGGTATATGTGTATATATGAATCTATCAACGTGGGTGTGCTGAACAGTTCCTGATTTTGGGTAAAAGAAAATGCAGGAGGATCAGTTAATTATGGTTTTATTCAACATATCCCCTTCTCAGATTCACAAACTTATTGCAGCGCTTCTTGAGTCTTTTCTAAGCTCTGTAAAAGAATTCGGAATCTTGGACCTCCAACCAGGCCTTTCATGAAACCCTTAAAGCCAGGAAATTTTCAGTACCCCCTAGCATACATACAGGGAGTTTTACCGAAAGTTACAACATGGTAAACGACCTGGTCATAAATTTAAGACACGTTTTAGAGATATCGCCACCACCCCGCCCCCAAAAAAGAAAAATATCCTTGAGATTCTCAATGTGGATGGTGAACGCTTCATCTTGAAACGAGAAATTCGTAAACAAGACTTGATTTCAATCCTAGACACCTTTCTGACTAAAAAAATATTTGTATCATCTCATATAATCTTTGGATCTCATGGCCAAATTTACTAATTGAAAAGATGGTCTTCTGTACAGAAGAGACAATCACCATATTTATATACACAGCTACCGGAGTTAGATATGTACTGTTTCAAATATTTTACTAATTGCCTATACGATTCGCAAGAAACGTTGGTAAACGAGATTAGGCTGAAGAAGATTCAGACAGGCAATGTTTGAATACACTAATCATATCGAACCCGTCAAAATTCCTGTTGTGACAGATTTTTCGTGTAATGGCTTCAGGCAAGAGGCATTGTCAAGCATGTTCATTAAACTTTAATATTCTGCTACTAAACTCTCCAAAAATTATGTTCAAACGAAACTTTCCTTCTCGAAAATACTACTTTAACAAGCAAACGCTTTTTATGAGAAGGTTTCTCAGAGCCTTAAAAGTGTTCGTCTCATGAATAATATATATATAAGTGTATTAAACAGAAGTCAACTGTCTGAAACAATGACTGAATAATCTACGCAAAATAAATCCAAAAACGTATTTTTATCTTTGATGACGTCAACAGTATGTAAAATAAATATTTAATTTATTTCGAAATGGAAATTTGACGCCAAAAATGGTAAAAAAAAATCAAAGATTCAAATTCATAAAATAAATTCAAAAAATTCATCTCAACACATTTAAATAATTGGAAAATCAAAACAAAATTGGAAAAATTTTAATTAAGAAAATACTCTTATTTTTTAGAAAATGTTCATCTTTTTCTTTTATAATTTACATTTTCGTTTGAAGTTTACCATTCTCATTTCAAGTGTTTAAAGTGTGTGCGTATGTGTGTATCTATTTGAAAATGTGCATAACTGTGTAGGGAATATATTTATCCATATATGTATGCATATTAAACATATATATATACATGTATGTTCTTATTGGGTATGTTGGTATATACGTATGTATTTTTCGTTCGCTTGAATATACATGCGCATGTTATAAGAATGTACAAAATTAAATTCACGAAGAAAATAAAAACTGCATAATATATGTTTTCAAAGACATACCTATATATATATATATATATATATATATATATATATATATATATATATATATATATATATATATATGCATTCATATACATAAATATATTACACGTATACAAACTTATACACATATACATACTTGTATATGTTTATATATATTATGCTTGTGTGTGCGCGCGTGTGTTTCTGTGCTTTTATTTGTCAACATAGATTTCCTACATTTATTGTATCCCTATGCCTCCCGTCACATAGCTGTTCGAATAATAGATTCCTGATAGGCAAACAAGCAGACAGGCAGGTAGGCAAACAGACAGATATATATAGAGAGAGAGATAGATAGATGGAGAGGGGGATAGATAGATAAATAGACAGATAGACAGACAGACAGACAGACAGACAGACAGATAGATAGATAGATAGATAGACAGATAGATAGATAGATAGATAGATAGATAGATAGATAGATAGATAGATAGATAGATAATTTGGGAGAGGTATTTTTTCTGGTAAGTGATAAGATTTTGAAGCAGTGCGTCGAAACTAAGGCATTTACAACGTGGAAGACATATTAGCTATTCATAAATACACAAGAACTTTTTTCTTACAAGTTCCTTAAGACTCCTTAGTCCGATGAGCCGGATTGCATGGTGTATAAATGACCAAGATTACTACATTCCCTCTGAACGGTCGGTCCTTTGCTGCAGTACAGGGCGGCAATTTTTGAGAGAAGTGGGCAAGACTAGGACACCTAACCCAATACTAGATTGGTACTTTATTTTATCAACCCTAAAAGGATAAAACCAAGGTTGAACTCGGCGAGATTTGAACACAGAATGGAAAAAAACGAAAGAAATGCCTCTAAGCATTTTGCAGAGCGTGCTACCATCTCTACTTAATCGTGTATTACCTGTCAAAATTTTCACCGTGCTATCTGCGACATGGTCTGACATAGTTCCACTGAAACTGGTTAGAGATTCTAAGTTGTTGGCCTAGACCGCAGGGTTTCAGATATAATTATTTTTCTCTCATCTAAATAGGTCATTCATTCTGGTTGTCATCCCTTGGGGCTCATTCTAGGTCCGCTCATTCGATTTCGGTTGAAATTCATGGTTGTGGGATGCGTTCTCCCTTTCTTCTCTAAGTGCAAGTCTAAGATGCATGCAAAACGACGAAACAGCTTTGCAGCCATTCATTCGGCATACAAGTATTGTTGTCAGGTGTAGGATGGGTCCATCTTTTTTCATAATCCCTCGGCAATATCACCTAGCTTCGTTCTTTTCGTCAGGAGGGCAAGCAGTATTTTGTTGTCCGTAAGTTTTGCCGTAAGAATTTATGTGGTGGATATGACCGAAAGTACTGAATGCAGAGAACTATTTCCTTTGGTTAAGCATTTCCCGACATTTTAAACTTTCATTTAGGTAAGAATTTAAGTGTAGAAAAGGATCTTCTTACCACATAGCAGCAATTTTATTGAAATGCTGGTACAATTGTCAAACATGGAATGAATAGACAAACCTAGTATATATACATGCATCTGCAGACCGAGATATGACAGCTGAGAGAGTGCACTGATCCGTGGTGGACATGGTAAGCCAGAAAGTAAAGAGTTACTTCTTAATCCTCAGTGCATTCCTACCCTGTTGGATAAATGTGACCGCGTGGATTAGTGGCTACAGTATTAAGCTCACGACCGTATCGTAAGGTCGCGAATTCGATTCCCGGTGGCGCGTTCTGTCCTTAAGCAAGACAATCTGCTTCTTGTTCATTCAGTTGGCAAAAATGAGTTGTACCTGTAATTCGAAGTTCCAGCTTTGTCACAAACTGTCACATTGAATCTCCATAAGAACTACGTCAAGGGGACGCGTGTTTGTGGACTGCTCTGTCACTTGCAGTTAGTTTCAGCAGCAGCCTGTTCAGTTGCTCGTGTCAGCTGGAACACTTGTGGTCGTAACCGACAGACAGCCAGGTCAGGCCCTACTGGATACCTTTCTTGATAATTTATTGTTATTTATTACTTTTAATTTCTGTTTGCGTCTTATTGAAATCCCTCTTTAATGTAAGCTGTCTTTTTTATTACATTCATTGTCTTTGAACGTTTGAAGATAATAAAAAATATTTTTTTTTACCGTGAGTGGTATTGAGGTCTTCGAAAAGGTACAATTTCAGCTTTTCCTTTAAGGGAAATTTTTGCCTTTATTCCCAATGGTAGAGATTTCTCTAAGCACCTTAGCTTCTCAGACAGGGAAAACATCGGCACTCGTATATTAATATTTTTCC
>NC_142935.1:25928682-25941182 GCF_046866305.1 Octopus bimaculoides
CTCAGAGCACCTCCAAGACATCATACTCAGCAATGACAGCCTGGTCTCGCGCCATTTCCGCTCTACCGGTCATTCACTACAACATCTGTCTATGTTCGGATTGTCTTTGCACAGGGGCCATGCGGACTCTCGTCTTCGCCGTGAACAGGAATTAATCTTTTCTCTTCGCTCCTTTGCACCATATGGGCTCAACTCCCCTCCTCTCTTCATCTGACACCTACTTCCTCTCTTCATCTGACATCTACTTCCTCTCTTTACTTTTACCTATCTCATCTCTTAGTATTTGATATTATAGTTTCAAAAAAACTAAAATGTTTATTACTTCAATTGAATATAAAAAGATAAATATGCTTTTTTCAGCGATCCCCATTTGAGACTTTTCGAAAAATTTATCATAATTTCCAAAATAATTCACATATGAAGAAAATTTAAATGTTATATATTATTTTAACTCCTAAAACACCTGGCAAAGCCAAAATAAATATGAATTATAAAGTTGGCAGTGAATGGGTTAAGCACAGAAAGTAGATGAAGCGTACTAAACAGCACAAGGCATTGTGGCCGACATTCTAATGATTCGGTTATTTTCTTATTGAATGAACCATACTTTCTTCTATAATTCTTGGCCATAAGCCTATGATTTTTTTTTTTTTAGAATTCATTATTTTAAAATTTTGTACTGAGTTGAATAACTTTTCTTCATTTCAAATGTTAAACAGGTCCACAAACTAGTCGTTAAAAAGCAAAAGGGAAACAAATACGCCATCTGGAAAGTATGATCTAGTCCAAAAATCAGACATTCGATGTTTATCTTGAATCATTGCCAATAAACATTAGACGGATTAAACGACAAAAATGAAAATCTAAGGTCATACAATCTATCTATTTATCTATCTATCTATCTATCTATCTATCTATCTATCTAAAAAAAAAAAAAGGCAAAAGAGAGTCACTTACTGTTATAGTTCCTTCAATAACAATGACAATATTGACCAAGGTTACCGTGATCTTTTCCGTAGGCTTTTCTTTCCACGGCTAAACCTAAACTGTCCTCCCCTCTTTTTACACGAGAACATTACTGTGATACACGATCCCTATTGATCCCCCATTTATTTTTTTCTCGATCCTTTTTGATTGAACTCCCCCTTTTTTCCTTCCTACCATCCGTTTTGATCGACACCCCCTACTTTTTTCCCTTCCCCCTCCCATAAAGAAAAGCTCTTCGTTGTATTTGTCCCATCTTTGTTGAGCCCTGTGTGGCTAATAAAAGAAATGTATCTATCTATCTATCTACATATCTATCTACCTATCTACCTTTTCACACACACACGTATATATAAGAATAAAGGTGTTACGGAATGGTGTAGATAAGATCCGAGCTACATATGTTTCGTAGCGAGCGGAACCTCAGAATTGGTAAATAGCCCGGATATTCACTACTTCTGAGGTTCCGCTCGCTATGAAGCATATGTAGCCTGGATTTTATCTAGATCATTACGTAACTCTTGTATTCTTATTCGGATACCCGGCAACCATGATTGCCTACCGTGGAATATTAAAAGAACTTTTTCAGTTCATTGTACTTCCATACGAAAAAGATCCACAAACTTCCGTCTCCATAAACCACTATTGTAAGGCGGCGAGCTGGCAGAATCGTTAGCACGCCGGGCGAAATGCTTAGCGGTATTTTGTCTGCCATTTCGTTCTGAGTTCAAATTCCGCCGGGGTAGACTTTGCCTTTCATCCTTTCAGGGTCGATAAATTAAGTAGCAGTTATGCACTGGGGCCGATGTAATCGACTTAATCCCTTTGTCTGTCCTTGTTTGTCCCCTCTATGTTTAGCCCCTTGCGGGCAATAAAGAAATAAGAAACGTTAGCACGTCGGGCGAAGTGCTTAGCGGTATTTCTTCTGACTTTATGTTCTGTGTTCAAATTCCACCGAGGTCGACTTTGCCTTTCATCCTTTCGGGGTCGATAGATTAAGTACCAGTTGCGTACTGGGATCGATTTAATCGACTGACACCTTCCCATATATATATATATATATATACATATATACGACGGGCTTCTTTCAGTTTCCGTCTACCAAATCCACTCACAAGGCTTTGGTGGCCCGAGGCTATAGTAGAAGACACTTGGCCAAGGTGCCACGCAGTGGGACTGAACTCGGAACCATGTGGTTGGTAAGCAAGCTACTTACACCCACTCCTATATATATATATATATATATATATATATATATATATATATATATATATATATATATATATATATATATATATATATATATATATATATATATATATATATATATATATATATATATATATATATATATATATATATATATATATATATATATATATATATATATATATATATATATATATATATATATATATATATATATTGTTAAAGTTGGATAAAATGTAAATGTATTAAAATAGTATTATTATATTTCAAATTGGAGCGATGAGCTGACTGGCAGGACAAAAATGCTTAAGGGTGTTTCGTTCGGCTTTATGTTCTGGCTTTTAATTCCGCCGAGGTCGACTTTGCTTTTCATCCTTTCGGGGTCGATAAAATACCTATCAATTAAACACTGTGGTCTATGTAACCGACTAACCCCTCCCCTTTAACATTACTGGCCTGTTGCCAGAATTAAACAGAATTATCAGATATCAAATTATTGTTTCCCTTTATTCGTTTTTTTGTTTTTTTTCTTAAATATGGAGCGCTCTTCAGTTTTTCAGCGGATGCCCTGATAGAAGAGCTGAACACAAATACACAATAGATTTAAAAAAAATTTTTTTTTGTAATACTACAATTCCTTATAATTAGGCGCCACATTGTCTTTCATTGAGTCCATATGCCGTAGATTAGTGGTAAATTCCAGAAAACCTAATCAGCGACGACTTAGCAAATATAGGTTGAATAATATCAGTCAGCTTGCTAACTGAGGTCGTTTACAACTAACATGTGCAATGTTGGAACATATTCCATTGAATATAATACAAGCAAAACTTCAACCTCGATTTATGTCGTCTAACCACATTTCAGCTGTCTTATCTTAAGAGCGGATTCAACCCTTCTTTACAGTACAGAAAAACTGGCCCTCATTTTCTTGAATTATTCTTTTAAAATTATTTTATTGTATTTCAAAGACATTGCAGACTGATGATATTAATGAATCGCTATGTGTGCATATGGCTGTGTTGCATTTTAAGTGCATAAAAGAATTTAATGTGGGCGTGTAGCCTAGGGGTTCGGATGTTGCGCTCACGATCGAGAGATCGTGGTTTCGACTACCGGACCGGGCGATGCGTTGTCTTCTTGAGCAAAATATTTCATTCCATGATGCTCTGCAATTACTTTGACATCTGACATATGACACACCGAGTACCTAACAGGCAATTTTGAATTGATGGGGGATTGAACGAATGTTCAACACAAACATTTGATCACTATAAACAAACAACCTGTATAGGTTATTCAGTAATAAATTGCTTAAACATCATCTGTCGTTTACGACAGAAGAGTACACAAGATGGAAATTAATTTATAGGAATGTCTATCGATTTTTGGACGCTTATGTATCTAAGTGCATCCTTCAGTTCGTCTTAGTTATCATGGCTTAAACATAAAAGCAAAAACCGATGGTGACGGAATAACAGAGACGTTGGAGCGTCGGAAAAACTACCTGGCAACAATCGTTCGGTTGTCCGGAGTTTCTGGGTAAGGCTGAGGTCAAATATGACTCTAGGGTGTTTGGATTCCATAAATAAACTAAGATAAAGTACCAGTCATGAACTGAGGTTAATTCTCCTTCTTTCCTTCTATTTATGCCTTGCTTTCTTTCGCTCTTTCTCTTCTTGGAAGACATCAAACTATGGTTACGTATGGTGAAGAATGACATCGTGTGTCTCTCAAAGACATCTGAAAGGCTCCATCAGGTGTTAAAACTCCAAGACACGAAGACAACCATAGTAATGTACGCGCGCGCACATTCATAGTAGTAGTAGTAGTAGTAGTAGTAGTAGTAGTAGTAGTAGAACGAGACTGAGGAAAAAAATTCTTTATGTTTGCTCGTACAAGTATAACAACAACAACAACGACGACAATAACAACAGCAACTACAGCAACAACAACTTAATGATTCCCCTTGGGATGGATTCAGCTATATCTGCTAAATAGAATGAATATTGGGATCGTCTTCTGAATAGCTTATAGCAATGACAGTAAAGTAAACGTTAACTGTATTCTTAATTAAATCACTTGGGGATATAGCTGATGTTTCCAACATAACTATGTGAGCGACTGCGCATGCGCATGTGCATGTGTATTTACATAGATATCTACATGCATATGTGTGTGTATGCGCGTGCGTATATATGTATATATATATATATATATATATATATATATATATATATATATATATATATATACATATATACATCTTAATGTTTATATAAATGTATGTATTTAGATATATACGTATATACATATATACGTGTGATGTATATATATATAAACATACATATGGCCGTGCGTGCATGTGTGTGTGAGCGTGTGTGTGCGTGTGTGTGTGTGTGTGTGTGTATGTGTGTGTGGGGGGGGGGGGTTGTGTGTGTGTGTGTGTGTGTTGCTTCACCTGATAAATTACAGAGCTCACGTTCCGCATACCGACACACGTACGAATATATATATATATATTAATATATGTGTGCGAGACGCACGTGCTTGTGTATGCGTACGTGTGTGCGTATATGTGTGTGTATATGTGTGTGAATCTGTTATACGTGTGTATACATACATGCATAATTATGTATATGTTGGATAACGTCAATAAAATTCATAAGCATTTTGCTGGGTAAATTTACGCAGACACGCTTCCACGCATACAAACACGCACATACTGGGGCACACACGATTAAATATGCACCTATGTACATGTGCATACATGCATACGCGCATTCGTGCGTGCGTGTTTGCGTACGTGGATGCCTGTGTGTCTGTATGTATAGCTTTATGGGAACACGTATACGTATGTGTTTGTGCGAATGTGTGTATATACGCATTTCATTATAGGTATAGGTATATATATGTGTGTGTGTGCATACGTGTACAGGCACGTGTACATGTTTGCACCTCTGGTCATGTGCATGTGTGTACGAATGACCATGTGTGTATGGACGGGCGTGTGTCTTCGCGTGTGCGTGTACTTGCGAATCTTTGAATAGAGGCTTCTTAAAACGAGCCAAAGTTCTCCTATACGGAAGCTAGCTGTCAGAACCGTCAGGTGTAGAATTTAATTTCCATATGGCTGGCTGAAGAAGTATCAAGTGAATCAAACATCGCAGAAGCCTCATTAGAAAGTATTCAATAAGAACAATGTTGGGTGAAACGCTTTACTTCACTCGTCAATTCTCCATAAAGCTGGAAATCCCATCATATTAAACGATATCCCACAGAAACGGCCATCATCGTAATACACACACTTTCCCAGTTTTTTTTTTTACCCTCATCGCCTTTATTAATTCGCTCTTGTTGTTGTTGCTGTTGGTGTTCTTCTTCATCACGATTTGATCGTTGTGTGGATGTGTTTGTTTATGTATATGTATTATGTACGTATATATACATGCATATATATATATATATATACATACATATATATATATATTTTTTTATTTATATATTATACATAGAGATATACATATGTGTGTGTGCAATATTTACGCACACACACACACACACACATATATATATAGAGAGAGAGATACATATATACATAGATATACATACATACATATCTATATACAATATATTTATATATACATATATATATATATATATATATATATATATATATATATATATATATATATATATATATCCATGTATATATCCATGTATATATATACATATATATATATATATATATATATGTATATATACATGTGTGTGTGTATATATATATATATATATATATATATATATATAAACACTTGATTGCGAACATGGATAAAAGAAAATACTCATTACTGGAGTATTATGTATATGTGTGCATGTGTGTGAGTGTTTATGCATGTGTGCGCGCGCGTGTGTGTGTGTATGTACACACACACACAACACACACACACACACACACACACACACACACACACATATATATATATATATATATATATATATATATATATATATATATATATATATATACGTACATATACACACACTGACATACACAAACATATACGTTATATTATATCTCTCTGTCTTAGCTCTTTTTATTCATTCTTTTCTATCTTTGCTATCATTTCTGTTTCTCTTTTTGACCGCTTCCCTCTCTGTTTTTCTCTCTTTCTCTCTCTCTCCTTCTCCTTCTCCTTCTTTTTCTCTTTCAGTATCCCAAAATCCACTCGTCGTTTTCTCTTCTCTCCCTTTCTCTCCTTTCAAACACACACACACATACATACACGGAGAAACAAACATCTTCCTTGAGGATGGGATGTCTTTATTATTCTCACGATCAGATGGATGTTAAATCTCTGAAAAACGAGCAGCTTCGGAGATAATTACTTTATTATAGTATCTGCTGGATTTATGCGACCAAAATAACGATGGCTACCATCACAGAATTTCTATAAAGTGTTAGAGAGACGTACACGACTAAATTATGAGACTTCTTACGTGAATTGATCGAGGCGTTCGCTGCATTGATACGGTCCCAGTTATTGGTAAATTTCTTCTATTGTTATGCAGCTTACCGTAACAGTGATATATTCTTTTCTACTCTAGAAACAAGGCCAGAAATTTTGGGGGAGAGGTTCAGTCGATTAAATCGACCTCAGTACGCAACTGGTACTTAATTTATCGACCCCGAAAGGATGAAAGGCAAAGTCGACGTCCACGGAATTTGAACTCAGAACGTAAAGACAGACGAAATACCGCTTAGCATTTCGCCCGGCATGCTAACGTTTCTTATTTTTTCACTGTCCACAACGGGCTATACACAGAAGAGACAAACAAGGACAGACAAACGTGTTAAGTCGATTATAGCGACCCCAGTGCGTAACTGGTACTTATTTAATCGACCCTGAAAGGACGAAAGGCAAAGTCGACCTCGGCGGAATTTGAACTCAGAACGTAGCGGTAGACGAAATACCGCTTAGCATTTCGCCCGGCATGCTAACGTTTCTGCCAGCTCACCGCCTTAAAATATTCTTTTCCACTCTAGGCACAAGACCCGAAATTTTGGGGAAGGGGCCAGTCGATTAAATTGATCCCTGTACGCAACTGGTACTTAAGGCGATGCTCCAGTATGGCCGCAGTCAGATGGCTGAAACAAGTAAAAGAGTATACACACATATATACACACATACGACGGGCTTCTTTCAGTTTCCGTCAACAAAATCTATTCACAATACTTTGGTCGGCTGGAGACGCCGGCCCAAAGTACCATGCAGTGGGAATGAACCCGGAACTATGTAGTTGGAAAGCAAACATGTTACCACACAATCACACCTGCGCCTATGACAACTAACAAGAATCTCACTGATAACTGAGTTGTTGATGAATGTTGTCATTCACTTAATTAACTCCTTGACTGCGTAATTAAATTTTATGGTCATTCTGGTAATGATGTCAATTATACATCAAAAATACAGTATTGATAATTTCTGCTTCAGCAATATTTTTTTTTTCCGTATCTCTTGTAGAAGGTTTTTCTATTCACCTGCAAACGTATTTGAGTCATACTTTGTTAAGAGGTGTTTGCTGAAATATGTGGGAAAAAAAAATAAGATGAGAAAATCTGAAAAAATATCTTTTGTAAACATGTCACTTGGGTATATCCGATTATCGCGGAATAAAACTTTTTCAAAATCATTGGGGTAAAACCGTTTTCAGTAGTTAACGGTAATAAAATTTTCAGCGGATTCAGTGTTAAAATTTATTACCTCCGCCTTCGCTCAGGCGGAGGTATTGTTTTCACTCGTGTTTGTTTTTGTTTGTTTGTTTGTCCATGAACAAGATATCTCAAGATCCGCTGGATCGATTCGAATGAAACTTCCAGGGATGTTTGGCCTCGTGACTGGCACGAACTGATTATTTTCTGGGAGCGATCCGGTATCGGATAAGGATTCTGGATTATTTTTCCTGTTTTATAACCTAATTTTTGAGAACGGTCGGGTTCATTGTTAGTATTCTCGTTTGTGAGAGCAGTCAAGTTTATTTCAGATATTCTCATTTAAAAAACCAACTCCGGCTAAGCGTTGAGAGTACGTTGGTGTTGCCTTGGCGGAGGTTTGCACCCTCTAAATGCTCTTGTTATCGCTATTTTCTTGTAATCACTAAAACAGCGATATGGTAAAATCGTTAGTACGCTGGACAAAATGCATAGCTGCATTTCTTTGGCCTATACATTCTGAGTTCAAATTCCACTGAGGTCAGCGTTGCTTTTCATCCTCATGGGGTCGATAAAATGATTACCAGTACAACTCTAGAGTCGTAATCGATTTATATTCTACTCCCAAAATTTCAGGCCTTGTGCCTATGGGAAGAAAGGGTCATTCTTGCTGTCACTATTAAAAGAATGCGGCGAATGGACAGAATCGGGATATTCCGGCCCTTTACGTTTTGATTTCAAATTCTGCCGTATTCAACTTTGCTTTAACTGGGGTCGATGTGATCGATTAAAAAATCTTTAACATGATGCCCCATCATGGCCGCTGTCCAATGACTTAAAAAGTAAAGGATTAAATGAGTCTCCCTAAAACATCCGGGTAACTTACTTGCATGATGTCTCGCGGGTTTTTTTTTTTTTTGCTTTTTTGTTGTTTCTTCTCTGGCATTCTTTGTTCTCTGCAACATCATACTTTCTGTATCTTTCTGGCTTAAACTTGTTCTACCACAGTGTAGAAAAATCAATTGAACTTATAATACCTTAATTTCATATCCAAATTTCCAGCACCGCTGCTTCATACTATGAAGAAATGATTACTTCCATTGTAATAGCTATGCTCACTAGGGAAACTAAAAGTACTATACATACATATATATATATATATATATATATATATATATATATATATATATATATATATATATATATATATATGTATGTATGTATATATATGTATGAATGTATATGTATATATACATACATATATATACATAGATGTATGCATGTGTGCGTGTATTAATGGTAATAGTATGACAACAAAAGAATGAATGAGACATCGATATAATGTAAATAGAGGAATTTATCTGTAATATTAATATGTGACAATTATTCGGTTGCCATAATAAAACTCCGAGTTTCGGATGTTGGGACGGAAATCTGCTCCGGCATCTCGTCAAACAAAAATAGCCCGCGAGATCATCACAGATCCTCTTCCATGTTTAACAGTTGGCAGTAGGTAGTCTGGGTCAAATACTCCTTTTAGCTGCCTACACACGTAACACACGTATACTCGGCCGATGATTGGAAATAAGGTAAAAGATGACTCGTCCGAGTAAACAACATTCCTCCATTGCTCTAGGGACCAATTCTGTAGGTCTTTACTCTATTCTAAACACTTTGCAACGTTTATTTTTGAAAGTAGGGGTTTTCTGATTGCAGACCTCCTGTGAAATCCGGCTTTGTGCAGCTCCCGGCGAACAGTTTTTTGTGGAAATTGGGTTTTCGAGGTGGTCACTGAGTTCTGCAGTAATTTTGGAAGCTGTACTTTTGTGATCATTTCTAACAATTCGCATAAGTGACCGACGGTCCCTATCTGAAAGTTTTCGTTTTCTTCCGGAGTTTTGTTTCGACGAGGAGGTTTTTCCCTCTTTCTCAAAGGCTGTCATTGCTTTCGAGACAATACTTCTTGATACACCAAACATTTCCGCTGTTTTCGTTACGCTAGCACCTGCCATTCGGGCATCAACAATTTGACCTTTTTGAAAGTCAGATAGATCTGTCATTCTAATGATTTTTCCTGATTTATCTTTTCCTGATGATATCTGAAAAGAAACAGCAATTTTAGCAAAACATATTAAACAACACTAACAGTAAATCACAAACATAAAAATAAAGAAGCTTTTGATGGTTTCATAGACATTTCAAAATTATGTTATAATGCTAGGTGTTTTCATTACTTTGTCCAACCCCTGTATGTATATATATATATAGATAGATAGATAGATAGATAGATAGATAAATAGATAGATAGATAGATAGATAGATAGATATGTAGGTATGTATGTGTGTGTGTGTGTGTGTGTGTGTGTTACTTTTCTCTTTATATTGGTATCATATTACATTTTTTTCAGAATAATCTTGCAAAGTATATATAGATCGACACCAGTACGCAACTGGTACTTAATTTATTGACCCCCAAAAGGATGAAAAGCAAAGTCGACCTCCAGTAAATTTGAACTCAGAACGTAGACAGACGAAGTACTGCTAAGCATTGGGCCCGGCGTGCTAACGTTTCTGCCAGCTCGCCGCCTTGAAATATTAAATATTCTTTTCTACTCTAGGCACAAGGCCCAAAATTTTCGAAGAGGGGCCAGTCGATTAGATTGATCCCGGCACGAAACTGGTACTTAATTTATCGACCCCGAAAGGATAAGTCGACCTCGGCGGAATTTGAACTCAGAACATAGAGAGAGACGAAATACCGGTGAGTATTTCGCCCGGCGTGCTAACGTTTCTGCCACTAGCTCGCCGCCTTCAGAGATTAACTACCAGAAGGCATCCGGGTTCAAAATAAACCTCTTGGATTAAATATATTACTCGATTGCTTCAAGAAATTCGCCACATCCGGGCAACACCACTGAAACAATAACTTTCTTTTCTGTTCTTTTCTTTCCTTTTTTTGTTTGCTTCCTATAAAATCTCTCCCCTACTCAGCTTCTCTCGCCTACACGGCTAATATATGTGTATATATTGTGTGTGAATCTTTATATGTATTCATATATATATATATATATATATTTACTATGCTCAATCTCTTCTACATTACATCCCACTCACATTATGTCTGTACTCTTACCTGTAATTTTGTTTTATTTTTCTTTCCCTTTCCTATCAAGCTGCCATTTTTGCTACTTTGATAGATTTTTTCTTTTTTGGGGGCTTGTTTCTCCTCATCCTTCTAAATTTCTCTCTCTGTCTTTTTCACTCCCCGCTTATATATATATATATATGTATATATATATATATATATATATATATATATATATATATATATATATATATATATATATATATATATATATATATATATATATATATATATATATATATATATATATATATATATATATATATATATATATATATATATATATATATATATATATATATGTATATGTATATATATATATATATATATATATATATATATATATATATATATATATATATATATATATATATATATATATATATATATATATACATACGTATACATAAATTTTATATAGACATTGAAATAGAGCCAAACAGATAGCGATACACACATATACGTGTACATACAAGTGCTGTTTGAATACATATAATATGCATATATTATATATACATCTAGGCATGTATATACATTTATATATACACATATATATACATACATATGTATATATGTATGTATATATATACATATATACGTATACATATATTCAAGTACGCATATACACATATATATATATTGTAATATATATACATACATATATGTACATATGATATATATATGTATACGTATGTATGTGTATATATATATATGTATATATATATGTATCTATATATTTATATATGTATATATATATATATATATATATATATATATATATATGTATGTATATATATATATATATATATATATATATATATATATATATATATATATATATATATATATATATGTTTATATAGGTATGTGTATATATATATATATATATATATATATATATATAAACACACACACACACACATGTAAATATATATATATAGTTTCATGCCTTTCTTACTACTCTACATTTCCTCGTTTCTTTAAGCATATTCGTTTCTTATTACCTAATTTTCTATTAATTATCTTTTATCATGACTGCATTCTAAATTTAAACTCCACCGTTATCAGTGAAAATTTCTTGGAGCCTCTTACGTCATATACAAAAATCTCTTCTTCATTCTGCAATATATATTTATGCATTTATTCATTAATTTCACGAATATATTATGGTTTTGTTTAGGTTATTTTGATTATTTTTTTCTCTGTTGTTATTTTTTTTTCTCATTTACATTTTACACAATATAACACCATTGCTGCAAGAATAGTGTGTTTTTAACAATTAACCTTTCAGTGCTATTAGCTGCTCAGGTAACTATATTATATTTGTTTATTTGAATGTGTAAATATAGATAGCATTATCATTAGCTAATTATCTACTTCACTTTTTGGAAACATTCAATGTTTACGTATGCATATACATATAGATACATACATATATATGCGTAT
>NC_142935.1:25946182-26026182 GCF_046866305.1 Octopus bimaculoides
CAGAGGAGAAATAAACGAGCAAATTGGAGGAGAGAAACACGGGGTCGTGAGGCAAAGTAGGGTTGCTGAGTGAAGGAGACACTTATTCATCTGATGTCTTTAAGCTGTTAGTAGTGATGCTCTTGTTTCCCAGCAGTACAGGTGGTTCAGTGGTAGAATCGTTATCGCAGCGGACAAAATACTTGGCGGCATTTCTGCTGAGTTCTGAGACGACTTTGCCTTTCATCTGTTGGGTTCGACGAAATAAGTGTCAGTGTAATCGGCTTGCCCCATCTCCAAAAGTTTCAAGCCTAGTACCTATAATAGAAAGAAAGAAAAAAAAATTCTAGCTGTGATATAATTCGTCCTTTTTGTCTAGTTAGGACTAATTATCTCATGTGTCCTTCCAGTATTTCAGACGATGGATTATGTTGAATGAGATTTGGATACTATTTTAATGAATTATGCTGTACGCATGCATGATTTTGCGGTGAATATCGAAGGAGAGTATGTTTCTAGCAAGATGCGTTGTGCTGGTGTATATGAACGCGTGTGTATGTATAAATATGTACTATTTTAAAGTTTGTGTTCGGGCATAGAGATTTCCTTGTTGTTGGTTCTGTCTTCGTTATTTAATCACAGGCTAATTGCGGGTGTGCACTTTTTAATTTTTTCCCCTTTTACAAACATAGGTGCTGGCTGTGTGATTAGAAGGGTGCTTCGCAAGCACATAGTTTTTCATTTCAGTCCCACTGTAAAGCACTTTGAGCAAGTGTCTTCCACTATAGCCCCGGACCAGCCAATGCCTTGTGAATTTGATAAATGGAGACTGTATTGAAGCCCGATCCCGCTGTGTATAAGTGAGTGCTTTTGTCCCTCTCCACTGCTTGGCATCTGATGTTAGTTTGTTCAAATTCATATAACTTAGCAGTTCGACGAAAGCAACCGATAAAATTAGCGCTCGGTTTTTCTTTTTAAATGTAAATACTAGAGTCGATTTGATTGACGAAATACTTCAACGTGGCGCCCCAGTATGGCCGCAGTCCTATGACTGAAGCAAGCAAAAAATTTAAAATAAAAAAAGAGTAAAATCTTATGACGTGTAACCATATCTTAAGACGGTAGGGGCTGGTAAATAGATTTGGCGGTTATTTCTAGCATATCGGACCACATAGGGCGCCACCATTATCTCGTGTACTTGAGTCAACGTAACTTCAACATCATCATCATCATCATCATCATCATCATCATCATCACCATCATCATCATCATCATCATCATTATAATCATCATCATCAACAACTCCTGAGTCAACGTAACTTCAACATCATCATCATCATCATCACTACCACCACCCATCATCATCATCATCATTACAATCATCATCAACAACTCCTGAATATTACTGTCTCGAGTTCTAGGACTCACAGAGTCGGTCATCCGCGTTCCATGGGGTATAAGTGACCGAGATCACATCACTCCAACCCACCCCCAACAAGACGCCCGTCCTTCGCAGGGTCACTTGTTTTACAGCTAAGTAGACTTGGAGCGACATGTAATGAAGTGTTTTGCCCAATAGTACAACACATCACCAGGTCCGGGAATCGAAACCCTAACCACTAACCACTAACCACTATGCATGGCGCGTTATATATGCAATAAAATGGATGTAATATATGTAAGAAGTGGATAGTTATTTGTGAGTGATGGGCGTAGACAACATTGAATTAACGGTCGAAGAAGCAGAAAGGAGACACAATGTATCTTGTGAGGCGGTGATGTGTAGAGAGTTGGTGAGTGAATGTTTGTCAATGAACACAGGAGCCCACTTCCTTTTTTTGTGTAAACTTACATAATTTTAGAACGCATGAATTAATAATTACATAAAATGATTGCTGTGAACAATGCCATCGGGTTAACAACTATACTATCAACAACAGCGGTTATATTTCATTTCCATTTCACGTTGTCTTCAAAGGGTGTGACACAAATAATTTGAAATACCGCACTCTCCACCCAACACATTCTGTTGCATTATTTTCTACATATTTCGTTGAGCAAACTGTGAATTATTTGCCACACCCGGTGTGCTTTTGTTAAATTTTTGTGCAGTTTTTTTCTCTTCTTTTTCTATTTTTAATGAAAGAAATTCCTTCCAATAGACAATGGAAAATTAAATAATGAAATAGTAAACGAAAAAGAAAAAAGAACACAGAGAAAAAGCGATTCGAAACGTAAATAAACTATTACATAAAGAAAAACAAAGAAATTATTTTCGTTTTTCAATTAAATTATATCCTTAAGACAACAGAATAATAACACATTCAGAATGACTACTA
Organism: Octopus bimaculoides; assembly: GCF_046866305.1. Taxonomy (NCBI): domain Eukaryota; kingdom Metazoa; phylum Mollusca; class Cephalopoda; order Octopoda; family Octopodidae; genus Octopus; species Octopus bimaculoides. Next base: position 25,948,501 of record NC_142935.1, read on the forward strand.
CTACTACTGCTACTGCTGCTGTTGTTGATGCTGCTGCTGCAAGGGCTTTTAAATATATGCAAATAAAGAGTGATAGATGGAGGTTGCAAAAATATTTGGGGATAACTAAGACACATAAAATCGAGAAGAGGAAATTAAAATGGTTATAAAATGGAAATATTAAAAGACTGCTATTTGTTAAAAACTGAAGCTAATAAGGCTATACTCTTTTACTCTTTTACTTGTTTCAGTCATTTGAATGTGGCCATGCTGGAGCACCGCCTTTAGTCGAGTAAATCGACCCCAGGACTTATTCTTTGTAAGCCTAGTACTTATTCTATCGGTCTCTTTTTGCCGAACCGCTAAGTTACGGGGACGTAAACACACCAGCATCGGTTGTCAAGTGATGTTGGGGGGACAAACACAAACACACAACATAAATATATATATACATATATACGACAGGCTTCTTTCAGTGTCCGTCTACCAAATTCACTCACAAGGCTTTGGTCGGCCCGAGGCTATAGTAGAAGACACTTGCCCAAGGTGCCACGCAGTAGGAATGAACCCGGAACCATGTGGTTGGTAAGCAAGCTACTTACCACACAGCCACGTAAAAAAAAAACAATAATTAAAGAAAATATAACTGAAGCGAGCACAAACTGGGTAACTCGCCCACACGTGGGTTAGAGACCATCTCCTCGGTTAGATCAGAGAACTCCACTGTTCTGGCGATCTTCCTGTCCTTCTAGTCCTTCCCCGTCAGCACTTCGTGCGCATGATTTTCCAGATTATTCACCAGATCCATCTGGAACTGCGCTCTGATTTAAACACACAGTAAATTGGGACCTTCATCCAGTGTCTTTGCTGCATTTTGTTTGGGTTCATTAGTTTTGTTTTTTCGGTTTGCTTTTTTCCATTAGTCACATTTTATTGTTAACCTTCATCTTCCGTTCGTTCTTTACCATCGCTAGACTTTGGGGTGACTCTACTATGAGGGCAATTCTCTGCTTTCTGATTGTTACCCTTTTGGTCGTCAGCTGCAAGCATGATACAGCAAGCATGATAATAAATTCTTGCATAAACACACGGCCTCAAATTCGTGAAAAGAACGTATAGTCGATAAAAGTGACTTTATCACGCGACTGCTATTCTTTTTTACTGACTGCCGAATAGATGAAATGTAATGTCGACCTTTGTAAGATTTGAACTAAAAACGTAAAGACACTGGACGAATAGTGCAACGACTTCTGCTGAAGTGCTAGTGATTCTACGACTTCATCAGTTTTCTTTATTGCCTACAAGAGACTACAATACAATGCAAAATGTATCACACTGAAGGATTGTAAAACATAGCTTTACATATACAACAAATATATTTGGGAGCGCAAAAATTGAAAAACCACATAAAAACGAAGAAGTTAAAAAAAATATAAAAAATATAAACAGACAAAAGAACTGACATGTGAAGGGATGGGTAGGAAACTGCTACAGTAGTAGTAGTAGTAGTAGTAGTAGTAGTAGTAGTAGTAGTAGTAGTAGTAGTAGTAGTGGTAGTGGTGGTGGTGGTGGTGGTGGTGGTGGTGGTGATGGTGGTGGATGCTGTAGTGGTGTAAATTAATGGAGAACTGCTTTAGTTCCTAAAAGACTTGAGCACCAAGAGACTTCTAAAACTACCAATCGATGATGATTTTTGCCAATAAAATATCAAAATATCACGTTCTGACATCTACTCCATGCTCTGACCAGTCAGGCTAGCTGGTCATCAAGAGAATAGAATAAAGTTACCTTTTCTTTTTTTTTTTTTTTTGCTTTCCTAGAGGAACAGAAAAGATGATGGAAATACATTTATGGATGTAAAGAACAACTATTGGCAAACTTTATAGTTATTGGTCTGACAGCAGGAAAAGGAGATGAAAAATAAAAGAAAAAACAGAAGCGTTGTATGGATTGATTGCTGGAAAGCCTTCGGCGGAAAACGGAGCTTTTGAATATTGGCGGCCATATTTAACTAAGCAGCCTCAATCCTAAAGCAGTACATCAGCCATGACATGGCAAATTGCAAAGATCAATTATGCTATCAGATAAAAGCAAGATAATCCATCACCCCCCAGCCTTGGTTGATAAAGATGGAATACACTGTGCCGTGAGACATGGACGAAAAACGTGATACGAAACAAAAAGAGGAATCTATGACAGCATGTGGACATATGCATATATGTGAGTGTGTATGTAAAGTATGTATGTATCTATGTATGGATGGACGGACGGATGGACGAACGGATGGGTGGATATGTATAATATATATGTGCGTATGCCATATATATTTGTATGTGTATTATTGTATATATATGTAAGTATGTGTGTGTATATATATATGTATGTATATATGCGTATAGGCGGATCACTTAATTATGATTTTATGCAACATCCTCCCCTCTCAGATCCACGCGCTTATTGCAGCTCTCCTTCAGTTTTTCTAAGTCGTATTAAATAATTTGTATTGTTGGCTTTGCAGCCAGGCCTTTCGCGATACCGTTAAAGCCCGGAACTTTATAGTATCCCCTCGTATATATACATGCATATATATGTATATACATACATATAGACATATGTGTGTTTAAGTATAGTACCATAAACGAGATAAATCGAATTTTGTGAATCAATAAATATATATATATATATATATATATATATATATATATATATATATATATATATATATATATATATATATATATATATATATTAATATTAATATTAGTATTATTATTGTCATCTGGCAGAATGCCAAAGTGACTTTGAAACAAAGAGTTCCGTACATGGTACGTGTCAATCTGACTTAAAATTTGGGAGTCTGCTTTTGTTCCGATTGAATGATAAATAGAAACATAATGATCTCTTGATTGTTCGAGTAAACATGAGAAGTAAAGGATTATTTGACAAACAAATACATCTTCAAATAGTCAGCCGTTTAAGCAGCTCAATAAATAAAAAAAAAGAAACCATACACACATAAACATACGCGCATACACACATATATAAGACACAGGTGCATACGCACACATAAAGCAAAAGCACGTACATATAAACATAAATACACACACACAAACACAGACAGACAGACAGACAGACAGACAGACAGATAGATAGATAGATAGATAGATAGATAGATAGATAGATAGAAGGAAAGATAGATAGATAGATAGATAGATAGATAGATAGATAGATAGATAGATAACTATCTCTGACCGAGCAGAATTTTCATCAAGGGCATTTCCTAAGTCAGAGAACCCAGGTCTACATTAACGCGTTCTTTTTAAGACGGCATTGCGTGAATTGAGGGAAAGTTGATTGCTACTTTTAGCACATTGGGCGACAACTTCAGTGCTCAGATGTTGAGCCGTTCTTAGCTCGCCTCTTGGTAATGCGTTAATGGACATTAGTCTGTAACAACTGCAGTAACATGGTGAAAGAACAAGATTCGTTATTACTTATTGGAATGGTTGAAGTTACCATATCATCATAGCAATATGTAATTAACGATGGCACGTGTGGATTATCAGATTAAAGGATTATCGAAGTGCAACAGGTGGCTGTGACGTTTGGCATAGGAATGCCGAGTGGTTCACATTTGACACCCGACTCAGACCTATGATAGGGTCAACTTTAATTTCAGATTTGGCAAAGTATTGAAATTGGGAAAAGAAGTATCGGATTATGATGATGATGATGATGATGATGATGATGATGATGATGATGATAGTGCTGATGATGATCATGATGATAGAGATATATTTAATCCAATGCAAGACGTGTGCTGCCCTCTAGGTATATGCGAGGTGATGTGGTATTTCATCATTGCATCGACAGAGATTTTAACTGTCTTATATTACGTGGAATGTGGTGCTTGAGGATAAAATCGAGTTGAACCTATGAAGAGACTATACATGTGATCTTAGATGCAGTAAGAAGAGAAAAGGAAGAAGGGAGAGGGAATGAAGAAGAAGAAGAAGAAGAAGAAGAAGAAGAAGAAGAAGAAGAAGAAGAAGAAGAAGAAGAAGAAGATGACGACGACGACGACGACGACGACGAAGAAGAAGAAGAAGAAGAAGAAGAAGAAGGTAATGGAGAAGAACAAGGAGGAAGCAGAGGAGGAGGAGGAGGAGGAGGAGAAGGAGGAAGGGGTAGGAGGGGGAGGGGAGAAGGTGGAAAAAGAAAAGGAGAGAAGGTGAAGGAAAAGAACAAGGAGGGGAAGTGGAGAAGAAGAAGAAGAAGAAGAAGAAGAAGAAGAAGAAGAAGAAAAGAGGACGACGACGACGAAGTAGGAGATGATGATGATGACGACGACGACGACGATGATGATGATGATGATGATGTTGATGATGATGATGATGGGAGAAAAGAAGAACAAGAAGAAATTGACAGTAAGTTACGAAATGACAGGGAAAAATGGCAGCAGTTACACAAACAACAAGACTAAACATTAACAATAATCTACTAGACAGTATCAGTAACTGAATTGATTACCGAAGGAATTGTAAAGTTAAAATATCGATTAACATATTGCTAGATATTGGGAGGATAACTAACATTACTTAGAACCGAGAAAAATACTGCAAGAAAAATACGTAACGTCTATTGTTTATACGTTGTCTTGTATATCATTCTGTGTTAAAACCAGAATAAGTGGAACACAACCATAGGTTTACAATATGGAATGGTGATGATCTTTAACCTCGGACCTGCCAGAAGAAAAAAAAATCATCGAGTTCCTTTTAATCTAATCAATATTGTTTGTGAGAGCCTGATGTACAAACAGAGAACTTATAAAATAAAGTATTCTACTCGGATTGATAATTCCTAACTAGTAGTAATTCTCAAAATTCCCCCAAAACGGAGAAATGGCATTCAGCCAACACATCGACATTTGCGACAATGACAAAAATACAAGCTTCAGAATTTTTCCCCTCTACCAAGTCAGGGACGATACAATTCGCACATTACAGATACAATCTGTAGGTGGAACAGTTAAAATAAGCAAGACTTTTCTGAAGTTTAAAATGTGACATTGTCTTCGTTATCTACATTCCAACAATGGAGTTTTGTATCTTTGTTAGAAACGAGCTTCTTCCTCAGAAAAAGAATTTAAATAATTAAAATCAGAAGAGAATATACAGACATACAAACTTACATACATACGTACATGTATACACACATACATGCATGGATACATACATACATACATATATGCTTGCATACATACATGCATACATATGCACCATTATATACATGCATATACATGCATGCATGCATGCATAGATACATGCATACATACATACATGCATACATAAATACATGCATGCATGCATACATACATACATACGCACATGTATCTGAAGATTGCCCAATTCTATTAATTAAGAATGTAACAAGCAACAGTTTCTAGGAAAAATTGAAACACAGAATACAAAAACAAAATGAAAAACTCAGAATTAAGGAATAGCAATTACATAGTTTTGAATCTGATAAGACTAAGAACGTATATGAAACAGATAAATCTATTTAGCATACATCTTCATCAAACTCAGTAAAAAGACAGGAAAAGCACCTAACGTGAATACTTTTGATAACAAGCAGGAAAAAAGGTAGCTAATGATATAGGAAATGTACTGCAAAACAGAACATGTTTCGCTCAGACTCCCATATTACAATTTGAAGGACCATAAAAAGTAATCTTTGGACAAACCCATTTGTTAAGTTAATTGAATCAATGAAAGCTTTCATTAGATTCAATAGCGAAGTCAGCCGTGAAAGTATCACAACTAACTTTAACGAGGTCTTAGCCCTATCATTATGAATGAAAAGCCATTTTTTTAACAAACGCTTCTTTTATTATTTCTAGCTAAAAAAAAAAACAAAAAAAAAACTGAAGTTCTAGTAATTTGGTATAAAAGATTACTACTTTTCCGTTTAAAATAATTTGTACTAATCTCTCTAAACCTTGCCAATCTAATTATCGACATCACATTTTTGGAAATTAAAATTATCCAAATTTGCATGTAAAGGTATTTCTTTATAAAACATTAAATATAAAACAGTCCTACTTATCATTAGATCTCAGTATAAGGGGCAACAGATTCAGCTAAGATCAACGATATCGTGGTTCTCTATCCCTTATCCAAATTTAAATCCAAATTCTATCATACTGAGGCAACTCTTTATTGAAATGATAGTCTTCTGTCGTAAAGAAATGAAAACAAAACAACATTGGAGAAGATCAGGAAAAATTTTCAAGCTTTCTTAAAGGAGTAATAATACATAATATTATGAAAACTAACATCAAAACCGTCAATATCTTAGTCATCTCATTGAATCTATATAATAGTTTATATTTTTCTTACCAAAAGCTGAATGAGATACTAAAATATATACACAAAGATTATAACCATCCTAGTAATATTTCCATTGATTTAAACAAAAAGATTTATCTGACGTTATCTTATTGTCCCAAAGCCAACAAATTTTGAATTATTCACCCATAATACAATGATGTCCTCTTCTGCAGTGGATTATAAAATAAAATAATTTGTTGAAAATGCAAACCGAAGTAGAACAACAAAAAAGTTGAATATACTCTGTTACAATAGCTATTCAGTTTAGCTATAGTTACACCATTTGCAAACAATAGTCTGCAATATAAACTCCTCCTAACATAAGAATTGAAAAATATTAATTTTAGCTATATCTAAATTCCATATTTCAAGACCCATACTTTTGCATGCAAATTAGCCACATTCAAATCGTCTAAATTTAAGCCGTCGATTTCTAAGCCTGGTACCGCTAGCAGTAACTATATTAACACTAGTGACACTGAATGTCCTTTAATCTGTAAAAGTCAATTTAACGATATATATAAAGCATCAGGGGATACTAATAACATGTCTATTCTTTATATGAATCACACTAGCAACCGGTTCAAATGTAGATATTATCACCAGATTTACTTATTCCGTAGAAACAGAGATGATACATTGCTAGCAAAATTCATATGAAACTAAATAAACCACCAAATATAGTTAAGCGTGGAAGATACTTTGCTTAGCTAACTCTTATACAGGAAATGAAAAGCGTGCTATTTTTATACAGCTAATAGGTATGAAATCCTGCTTGCAAATGCATTACCCACTCAACAGACATTTAGATCGCAATCATTATTGCTTACATAGAGCATTCAGAATTTTCAAATATTTCAACCCAAAGATATGCCCAAACAGTCAATAATTATACACAACTATTTACTTCATATAATCTGCAACTTTAAAAACGGTCAAATTTTCTACGTGTGTTCTTTAAATGAATGAGAATCTGTTGCGGCTATATTTTTAAACCAATAAAGTATTAATTGAAGATAGATACATAGGTAAATAGAATGAAGAATAAATAGAAAGATGAATAGATAGGTATCACGAAGTCAAAGCACAAAGGAATACGTATTGTAGAGTCTGGTAAGGGTAGACACACTCACACACGTTCTTTATGCAAGCATACCAAACCTTATGATACATATTCCTTTCTACCTTTAGCTTCATGCCATCTACATATGTGTGTCTTTTTGTCCGGCTGTAGATCTATCTATCTATCTATATATCTATCTATTCATTCTTTATTTTTCCAAAATCCAACATCGATTTAAGGTTCATGTCGCAACAGATTAACTTTATTTAACGACCACAAGTGAATATCTAGTCTAAAACCAGATATCCTATAGATATGCAAGTTTCGTTCGACACTGAAATTATAATTCCGGCATAATAGATGCATCCTAATTTGTATAGCTATAATACGAAAGCACATACCTATTATTAAGATAGTTTCACAAATTTTTTTTTCAAGCTCACATTTTTTTTTTGTGTCATAAGCACTTAATACAGCACTATTATTAGCTAATATAATTTATACATCAGTAGCATATTTACTCTAATTATCAAATCAGGTTTCCTACAACGCTTCATATTATCACTTTTAGAAATACTTAATTATCTGTTACTATTAGAAATTATTCTTTAGTGTTTTTTTTTTCTACTCCTTAGTAACATAGTTACTCGCTATATTAAATCAAGTTCCCAAACGCACACCAATCTTACTCGCATTCATATTATTAATGTATCTAAATTCTTGGTTACTTTCTCTACTATTTTTTCCGACCGTTTTGCTATAAGACTCTTTTTCTGAACGTTCCATACAATACTTCTACTAATCACAATATACAACATTACTCACACATCCAGAGAGAAACGTGTATATTGGTTTCAAATTTTAGCATAAGGCATTTTGCCCAACGACTTAACGCTTCTGTCAGCTCGCCACCTTAGTAAACCCTAACATTGAAAACGAAGTTGAAGGCGGCGAGCTGGCAGAATCGTTAGTACGCCGGGAAAAAATGCTTAGCAGCATTTCGCCCGTTTTTATATTCTGAGTTCAAATTCCGCCGAGGTCGACTTTATCTTTCATCCTTTCGGGGTCGATAAATTAAGTACCAGTTGAATACTAGGGTGGATGTAATCGACTCAGCCTCTCCCAAAAACATACTGGCCGTGTGCCAAAATTTGAAACCAATATCAAAACCAAGTTCCTAAATGCTCACCATTCTGCTTATAACATGGAAATCTTACTCGTATCCATGTCACTAAATTCTTAATTACTTTCTCTACTATTTATTTGCCATAACATTTTGCTATAAGAATCTTTATTTAAATCTTCCATATAATACTTCTAATCACAATACGCAACATTACTCACGCATCCAGGAGATACGTGTATATTATCTGGCATTTTTCTCGCACGAAAATTCCACGAGCAATTTAAATATCACAAAATTATGTAGTTATATAACACTAATTTTATTTTAGATGTTTTCGTACTTATAAATTCAGCACTCAACATTGGCCTTCGTATTTTCTCATTACTGTTTCTTCAAATCATTTCTAAATCGGTCACTGAACTACTTTTACTGTATAATATCATCTAATCATATATTCTCTCCATACGGCCATATTGATCTCCTCCTTATATTTTATTTTCTCTTACAACAATTTAAATAAGTTAACTTGCATTTTAAATTAATATTCTTTATTTAAATAAGTGCTTTGAATAAGTATTTCAAATAAATATTTGAAGACTTTAACACTCACACAGTAACAGATAAGCAAGATGTTATAATATTAGTTTCAAATTTTGGCACAGTGCCAGTAATTTAGAGGCAGTAATTTAGAAGTAAGTCTATTACATCGACTCCAGTGCTTAACTGGAACTTATTTTATCGACCACGAAAGAATAAAAGGTAAAGTCAGCCTCGGCGGAAATTGAACTCAGTACGTAGTGTCGGGCGAAATGCCGCTATGCATTTTGCCCAGCGTGTTAACGATTCTGCCAACTTACCGCCTTAAGATGTTATGATATTACCCTCTAATTTTGTCACTAGGCAAGCAGCTTTGAAAGGGAGCAGGTAGTCGTTAGTACTTACGCCAGTATATCACTTGAACTTTATTTTATCGATCCTGCGGAGATGAAGGGCAAAATCGAAGTCAGCGGGATTTGAACTCAGAATGTAAAGAACCGGAAAGCATACCGCAGTCATTTTGATGGATGATCTAACGATTTTCCCAGTTTCACCATTTTTTAACAAAATCTTATAATAAATATAAATGATTAATGTAATCTTAATATACACAACTCCGATTTACCTAAACCTAAACATTCATTTTTTATCTCAAACAATATGCTACCGTTATTTTAAATATTTAAAATATAATCATTTTAAATAAACCGGCGCCTTAAATTGTCTTCCAAACGTGATTATCATGATATAATTTTGAAACATAAAACAATCCATCCCTCTTTATTGATGTTGCACTCTTGCAGTAAAATAACAAAACACATTTTTCTCAATTTTTTAAAATAGCATTAATGCTATATACAACTCTCATTTAAAATGCATTATAATTTCAATGTTATGAATTTTCATATAAACAAGATAGATAGATAGATAGATAGATAGATAGATAGATAGACATACATACATACGTACATAATATTCACCTCCATGTATGCACGGACACACACACAGATATACATGTATGTATCTACATATGTAAACACATATATTTTTCCCCTTTCCTTATATTTATATATAATAATAATATGACAACAAAAGAATGAATGAGACCTTGATATTATGTAAAAGAGAGGAATTTATCTATAAAATATATTGTGTGACAATTAGTTGGTTGTCATAATAAAACTCAGCAGCTCCAGCATCCGAAACTCTGAGTTTTATTATGACAACCATACAGATTTTTGTAAGTGTGTATATCTTTGCTTGTGCTTAAGCTGAAATCATTTGATAACTTGTGTTTGTTTTAATCATCTTTAGTTTGTGGTAAAATAAAAATTTTCTTTGTCCACTTCACAGTCTAAACACAAGGTCGCTTTTCATTGGGTAAAAGCAGTAAATAAGTCTGCAGATATGCAGTTGTATATTTTTATTAATATTTAACAAAAGTAACAGAGTATAAAAATACTCATATTTTGATTTCTGTTTTCCCTCTTTGCATCAACATACCTGTTTATATATATGTATATATATATGTGTGTGGTGTATATATGTATGTATTACGTATGTATACATATACATGTGTATATATATATATATATATATATATATATATATATATATACATATATATATATATATATATATATATATATATATATATATATATATATATATATATATATATATATATATATATATATATATACATGCATATATATATATATTTATATACACATACGTTACATCACCTCTAACTTATATCTTGCTGCTAAAAGCAACAGTAACATCCACCCCTAGGGGTCAGCCACACTTAAGTGGCAATATACTTCACTATATATATATATATATATATATGTAAACTTAGATATGTTTCAACCAAAGATTGGCCCAGACCATGTCTAACTTAATAGCACCACCTGATAGGATTATCTTATATATATATATATATATATATATATATATATATATATATATATATGGGTATTTGCATATATACATTTGTGTCTGCTTGTCTATGTGTGCATAGTATACTAATGAATAAATCTAAAGTTTTAAAGCTAGAATTAAATAAGTACGCTGTTTTGTCGGAAACGGATATTGCTGACTTTTGAACAATTTCACCGTGTACAAAAAACCCAGGGTCAACTGCACTGGTTTCAATCGTATATGCGTTTTGGTCACCAACCAATTACCATATTATTTCTGTTCATTGTATTATTGTATATATTATAACCAGTTTTATTGCATACATTATAACTACTGTTATTACTGACTATATTAAATTCTCTTTACTAACTCTCTTAATTGCCACATTCTCAGCATTTAGTTCAATTTCATAAATTACTGATGTGATAATAGTATTTCCGTTTTTGATGCAGTAATATGCTACAAGATAAAACGTAATCGATGTACATGCATTAATTTAATTGCTAATGGAGGGGTGTTTAACTATAATGATACCATGGATAAAACAATAGAGGTTACTCGGTTGCCGATAAAACTGAAAATACGATTAAAGTTACTAAAGCCGTTTCCCCATTTTTTTATGCATTTATGTCCTTGTATATAAACAATAACAGTCGTTGATAACATTATGAGTAACTTGTCATTAGACTGAGGCCATGCTGGAATACTGCCTTCAAGAATTTTAGTCGAACGAATCGACCCTAGTACTTATATCATTTTTTAAGCCTGGAACTTAGACTATCGTACTATTTTGCCGAACCGCTAAGTCATGGGGATGCAAAAAATAGCAACACTAGTTGCCAAGCGGTGGTATGGGACAAACATATACACATCACACACACACACACGTACACGCGCGCGCACACACACGCACACACACACATATATATATATATATATATATATATATATATATATATTATGTCCTCACACATAAAACGCTTCCACGTGGACTCTGTTGACACCAGTAAGAAACAATTATGAACTTTTCTTTTAATTACATTTTTAAAAATATGTAATTTTGATAAGGTTCGTTTTTTCAAGAACCGAAACATGTAAAATATCTCTGAGAAAATTAAAATGTACCTTATATAGTGGCGTTTTCAAACTTCTTTTATATATATATATATATATATATATATATATATATATATATATATATATACACACACGACTGGTTTTTTTGGGGTCTCCATCTACCAAATACACTCACAAGGCTTTGGTCGGCCTGAGACTATAGTAGAAGAGACTTGCAGAAAGTGCTACGCAATGGGACTGAACACGGAATCATGTGTTTAAGAAGGAAACTTCTTAACACACAGTCACGCCCACAACCAATACTGATTTCAATGTTTGGCACACGGCCAGCAATTTTAGAGACGAGGATAAGTCGATTACATCGACCCGAATCTTTCTCTGGTACTTACGTTATCGATCCCGAAAGGATGAAAGGTAAAGTCGAACTCGGTGGAATTTGAACTCAGAACGTAGAGACCGACGAAATGCTGCTAAGCATTTAGTCCGGCGCGGTAACGATTCTTCCAGCTCACCACCTTGCCTACAACCAATATTAAAAAAAGAATTTTCTCATACTACGTGTTATAAAATGTCAGCTGCATCAAATCCGTTCTTTCCAAATAATTGTTGGCACATAAATTTCATTTGAGATCAACAACTGTCTTTTCAACAGTATTGCGAGAGCAGTAACCTCCACAGTTCTTTTAAAATGTTGTTTGACCAATGTAATTTGACAATGTATGAGGAACGTAGGAATACCATTTCACAAATTAATTTTTAACTTCAAAAAGTCAAATGATGATACTAAGTTTTGCACATGACTCATTAGATTCAATGGCAATATTGAAAATTGAAAAAATATAAATGTAGTTTACATAATAGAACAAAAGAGTCATTAAAATCCGCAGCGATATTTTCAATAATAAAACCGAAAAAAAAGTCACCGCAAAAAATGTCAACAGCGGCCTGAATCCATTACTTCATTATTATATAACGATTGTTTTGTAGAACTAGTGAAAATTTAATTTCAAAAATTTTAAAACTTTTTGTTCAATACTAAAAGTAGACCATTTAAACAAAGAACATTTAAATAAAGTGAAAGCGGTGCGTTGGCAGAATCGTTAGCACGCTCGGCAAAATGCTTAGCGGCATTTCTGCATCCAAATTACTCCGAGGTCGACTTTGCCTTTCATCTTTTCGGAGTCGATAAAATAAGTACCAGTTGAGTACTGGGCTTAATGTAATTGATTAACTCATTTCCTGAAATGGTTGCTTTGTGCCAAAGTAGGCAGTCTTAAGCTTAAACTGATATTTCACGGAATAAAAAAAAATATTATGTAGCACATACTTCATTACTTTGTAAAATTATAATATACCTTGAAAGCTGATTTTAGCAAATGTTATGTATGTTGGAAAAATTGCGCTGTTTTTCCCCCGTTCTTAGTTATATCACCGACTGACGCAGCGTAAGTTTCAATCATTGTATTCTTCAAAGGTTTAAGAATATAGTTCTACTTTGAAACAAGAAATCTACTTCGAGTGATCTGGTGAAAGATCAGTTTATATAATTTTATTTTTGAATGTTTAATATTCTGATATTTGTTTTACGTTTCCTTGGCCAATTAAGTTTCCCTAAAAACCTCTCAAATATGTATGGGAGCGATATCAAACAATGGGTAGCAAGCAAGATGTGATCCCATTGCGGTGGGATGCTGGGGGTCTGTAAACCAGTCCCTCTACAGAACTTACTACATGTTTGGCGCCACCAGGGCCGGTAAACGAAAAGCTATCAGATTGACTGTGGCGGCAGTAGAGGTTGCCTCAAAGTGGCTGTGGATCAACAGGTTTGAGCTCTAGAAGGGACAGTGCTGCTAGAAGCAGTGCTGACTGGACACAAGTAGGTGCTTAATCGACTCCGGTTGTGTCGCCTGGATGATAAAACAGCCAAAACACCTAATGAGAGCCGGTTACACCACTGCTGATGTGACCAGGGACACAAAGAATGATATGGGGGGGGGTGAATATTCGATGTTTTATCAGTTAGTAAAGAAATCCTCTGCCAAACCATGTCGAACCAGTGGAGCAGAATAGGCTCATCAAAAGACTATGATCTCAAGCTCAGATTCACGGCCTCCACATCAGACCATTGTGGCTGGAAAGAACATGCTGAAGCCCTCATCCTGCAGTGGACTGAACATGAGCAATCCAATTCAATCCAGTATAGAAATATGCGAGAGAAAAAGTAAGAGAAAAATCGAGAATCAATGACACTCATATGTTGTTTACTTTCTTTATCAACCCAGGAAAGAAGAAAGGTAAGGGTAACATGGGTCGGATTTGAACTCAAAACGTAAAGAGTCACTACCACAACAGTTTCTAACTTTTACGAAGAACGAATAATATTTTGTGAAGATTTTCTCGTACATCGCCAATCTTTAAAACACTTTACGTGAGTAGAACTGATTTCTCAGGTACTGGATTTGGATTCGGAACATAAATGAGTGAAACTAGAAGAAGAAGAAGAGGAAGAAGAAGAAGAAGAAGAAGAAGAAGAAGAAGAAGAAGAAGAAGAAGAAGAAGAAGAAGAGGGGGGAGACGGAGGAAGAAGAAGAACAAGAACAAGAACAAGAACAACGACGACCACGACCACGACGATAACAGCAACAATAACAACAACAAGAGGGGAGAAGGATAAGATGATGATGATGATGATGATGATGATGATGACGATAAAGGCAAAAGAAGAAGAAGAAGAAAAAGAAGAAGAAGAAGAAGAAGAAGAAGAAGAAGAAGAAGAAGAAGAAGAAGAAGAAATAGGAGGAGGAGGAGAAGGAGGAGGAGTAAAAGTAAAAGAACAAGAACAACAAGAGCAAAACAAGGACAACAACGACAACAGGCAAAAATAACAAAAATAACAACAAATCTAAAAACAACAAAAATAACAACAGCAACAACTTAACTTGAGCAACAACAATAACAACAACAAAAGAAGAAGAAGAAGAAGAAGAAGAAGAAGAAGAAGAAGAAGAAGAAGAAGAAGAAGAAGAAGAAATAGGAGGAGGAGGAGAAGGAGGAGGAGTAAAAGTAAAAGAACAAGAACAACAAGAGCAAAACAAGGACAACAACGACAACAGGCAAAAATAACAAAAATAACAACAAATCTAAAAACAACAAAAATAACAACAGCAACAACTTAACTTGAGCAACAACAATAACAACAACAAAAGAAGAAGAAGAAGAAGAAGAAGAAGAAGAAGAAGAAGAAGAAGAAGAAGAAGAAGAAGATAAAAATGATTAGGAATAACAAGAGAACAACATAATGCAGTGATTTATTTTCTAAAATCAAGTCACTGGAGATTTTGATGATAAATGTTTTAAAATATATCTTACATGCTTACCTGTTCAGTGTTACAAACTACTTAGAGCCAATTTATCTTCATCAAGATTTATTCTTCACACCGCCATTCCACATCTACCACACTCCAAACCCACCGCCACCATCACTACCGCCACCACCACCACCAACAACAACAACAACGTTGTTCTTTTTCAATTGTTCTACAAGACGGTAAATTATACAGAAGAGCCTGAATGTTATTTTAGTATTTGCAACCGAATTTATGGTGATTTCTTGGTTAATGTTTGCGTATGGTGGTGGTGGTGGTGGTAGTGGTGGTGGTGGTGGTGGTGGTGCTGCTGCTGCTGATGCTGCTGGTGGCCGCCGTCGTCGTCGTTGTGTTGCTTGGTTGGTTTCCAATTGTTGTAAGCACGATAACTTGGCTCTTGGGTGTCTTTAGCGGTATCCCATCACTTTTGAAAAGCATTTCGTTCTGGTCCCACAAATCTCCTCAGCTCCCAGTTCGTTTCTTGAATAGCTTTTTTCCCCATCGTTTCTTACATGACTCGTTCTTCTCGTTCTTTATTCGTTTTCTTTTCTCCAGATGGTATAGGAAACTCTGCAAAGAGCAATGGTGCCGCTCTTATTTTCATGACAGATCTATCTATCTGTCTGTCTATCGACATGTGTGTGTGTGTCTGTGTCTGTGTGTACAGGGTGTACCCTAAAAAATATATACACACTTTAGCAGCTGATAACTCAATTAATGTTTTTTTTTGCTTTGAAAATTAAATCCATTGGAATTAATGATGGCAGTCAGACTAAGCTTTGAACAAAGGAGATTCATTCTAAAATGCTAATGGAAATGGGAAAATGCAGTTGAAGTGCAAATACAGTTTAGGAGGGAGTTTCAAACAGATCCACCAACGTGACTTACCATCAATCGAATTAGAGATAAGTTTGAAGCCGATAGAACTGTTCAGAATGTCCACGAGAAGCGTTCAGGAAGACCATGAACATCGACAATCCCCACAAAGCAAGAAGGAGTGCTGGAAACGTATCACTAAATTCCAAGAAAATCTGTGCGGCAAGCGAGTCGTGAGGTAAGTATTTCAAAATCGTCTGTCCAAAGCATTTTGAAGCCTTGTCAATGGAAAAGTTACGTTCTAAGATTAGTCCATGCGATTAATGACGATGATCCAGACTGAAGACTGCAGTATTGCGACTGGTACTTGGCACGATGTGTAGAAGATGCACACTTTCCAACAAAACCTGTGTGGAGTGATGCGTCGACAATCAAATTAAATGGTTCAGTTAACCACCACAATTGCATACCTACTGGGGGCTTGAGAATCCGCATGCATGTTATAGTGGAACACTATGTTAATTTACCAGGAGTTACAGTGTGGTGTGGTTTATCATCAAGAGGATTAATTGAACCATTCTCTTTTGACGCTACTGTGACTGGTCCCGTTTAATTGAACTTACTGCAACAGTCTGTCGTTGCCAAGCATTAGAGAAGTCTTTGAAGATGAGGAGTTTTATTTTCAGCAAGATGGGGCACCCCCACACTACCATCATGATGTTAGATCCTTCCTTGATGAGAACTTGCCAAACAGGTGGATGGGACGAAAGGGGTTCATTGAATACTCTCCGCATTTACCAGACCTCACGCCACTAGCCCTTTTTTTTATGGGGACACTTAAAAGACAAACTCTACGTTATGAAACCTGCAACAGTCGCTGATTTGAGAGCAGCCATTGAACGAGAAAGCACACAAATTATTATTAAGGTAGCGAGCTGGCATAATCGTTAGAACGCAGGGCGAAATACTTAGCGGTATTTCGTCTGCCGTTACGTTCTGTGTTCAAATTCCGCCGAGGTCAACGTTGTCTTTCATCCTTTCCGGGTCGATAAATTAAGTACCAGTCGCGTACTGGGGTCGATCTAATCGACTGGCGCCCTCCCCCAAAATTTTGGGCTTTGTGTCTAGAGTATAAAAGATTATTATTATTATTATTATTAATATTATTAAAGCGGTGAGCTGGCATAATGTTAGTACGCCGGGTGAAATGCTTAGCGGTATTTCGTCTGCGACTACGTTCTGAGTTCAAATCCCGCCGAGATTGACTATGCCGTTTATCCTTTTGCAGTCGATTAAATAAGTACCAAGTTACGCACTGGGAACGATGTAAACAACTTAATCCTTTCCCCAAAATTTGAGGTCTTGTGCTTTCAGTAGAAACGATTGTTCTTATTATCATCATCATCATTATCATTATTATTATTATTATTATTATTATTATGAAATCTGATGGTATTATCTCTGATTTTATTTGAGACGCATTTCCTTTCTGTAGAGAATTCTATTAATGCAAAACTTCAAAAGCGATTCAAATTAATAATGTCTAACACACGTGCACGTCCGTGAGCATACACCCCTACCCCACGCGAGCACACACACACACACACATACACACACATACACATACACACACAAGCACCACATGTGTGCGAAACACAGGCCTACAGTCATGTGTATTACTACATGTGCATACGTAGAAACAGTGAAACTAACAGCCAGCGTCACAGATAGCAAAATTCATTAATTCTACTGTATATATTAAGACAGATTAACTGCGTATATGATTTATTTCACTCTCCCTATCAGCTGGCGCTTGATCGCGTACCATCTTCATCCTTATTTCAAGATTAGCTTCATCAAACACTAGATTACCTACTCCAATATCTCCCTCCCAGATCCTGCTCTTAACAATGTCTAGTAATCTTTCTTGCCACAAATGCAACGTATTGAAATACCTTCAAACTCACTTCAACCAACCAAGATGTTCCAGCAGACGCAAGATGAAGAGGTGTTTGAACTGAACGTCAATTAATCACATAGATTTAACCAGTCAAGGAGGGACAACGTTGATAACGTGTACTGATAAACTTATATAGTTATGTATATAAAACTTGTGATATCATATCTGCATAAAGACTTCAAAAAGCATGTTAACGCATACGTTTCTGTATGTGTGTGCATATGTGTGCGTGCGTGCGTTCGCGTGCACATACAAACATACATACACACATACATACAGAGAAAAGGAACAATTAAGCAAATTTAATGACACATATAGATAGATAGATAGATAGATAGATAGATAGATAGATAGATAGATAGACAGACGGATAACTTACTTTATTGATCACACAGGGCTGAACACAGAGGGGACAAATACAAATGTAGAGCTTTTCTTTTCGAAAATGAAAAAGTAAAAGGGGAAAAAGATTAAAAAAAAGTAAAATTCTGATCAAAAGGGATCGGGAAAAAATGGTGATCAAAAGGGATCGTGTGGACATGGAGCGGTTGCTCTATGTCCATATTGGCACATTCGGGTGGTCCAGTCGGTACCTGTCAGACAGTTGGAAACGTCTGAGCAGGTCTTTGAGGCATTTGCATCCCCTCCTATTACTATCTCTGCCCACGTAGTCTAGATGCGTGTCCAGAGTGCGTTCCAACCCCCCACTAAAAGTAAAGGTCGAGACGTTCCCAGGAAAACCTCTAGACGTCGAAAGAAATCTGGCCAGCCTGTTAAGGACGGTGCATAAACTGTTATCAGTCGAAAAGCACACCCAATTACTGCCATCGACATCCAACACGACCAGCCTACCCTCCGGGTCTAGGAAAATTGCTCTTACTTTGAGGTCCAGGCTCTTCTGAAGAAGCACCGCGGTGCCACCTCCGCCCATTCTCGGCAGGCACGGAGAAAAATAAATGTCGAAATATCCGCCAAACATGTGCTGGAGTGCCCGCGGGCTGTGGAGTCTGATCTCACTGATGGCTATGATATGCAGATTTTGTGACTTGATGTCGTTTAACAGGCAGCCTTGTTTCCAAGGCGACCCCAAGCCACGTACATTTATACTGCCTATTTTGAGCGTGTTCCTATCGAAAGTTGTGTTTTACACACGAAAGGAAGACGAAAAAGAAAGAGAGAGAGAGAGTCACTTACTGTCCGAAAGTTCTTTGTTCTTCACCTCAAAGTCTTCTCCTAGAAGGTTTTTGTATAGTTTTTTTGACAGGTATGTTTTGAAATCGCCCAACTGCATCAGGGTAGAGAGATTTCAGGGTAGAGAGATTTCAGGGTGCTCTGTGTGTTCTGTGCTATGTGTATGGCTTTAATGTGTTGTGGTGGTTTTGTGCGTGGATGATTCTTTGTTTTGGTATCAGTTTCTGTTATGTTTGACCTAATGTATTCCATTAGGTCTGGGTTGTTGGTGTTTATGGCGGTCAACATTGTTGTGGGGTTTGGTGTTAGTGTGTTTGTGTTGATGCTTTTGTTTTCTGCGGGTGTTTTGGTTTCGGGAGTGGTAAACCTCCCTGCTTTGTTTGCCTGCTTCTCTATTCTTTTTCCCATTTTTTTTACTTCCCCCTGTGGCCACTTGCCAATCATCTGTGTCGTCTTCATCTGATGACATGTCGGAGGAATCAGAAGGTGGGAGGGGAAGTGTATTGGGGTTTATATCTGAGTGTGTTGACTTTGTTGTTGGTGTTGGTGCTGGTTGGTGACATTTGGGGTGTGGCGTATGGTTGTGGGGGATGGGGTATGAGTCTTTTTGTTTTTTTCTTCCTCCTTTGAAGTTGTTGTTGTTGTTGGCGGTGGTGGTGGTGACGATAGTGTTGTTTCTGTTCTTGGTGGTAAATCTCTGCAGATCTCGAACTAGGGTCCAACTATCAGATGCAATTTAAAACGAGACGTACACACTCATACACTCACACAGAAATATAGGTGTGTATAAGTGTATGTGTGTTTGTATGTGGGTGTATCTGTGTGCGTGCGTACGTGCGTGTGCGAGTGTGTGTGTGTGTATGTGTGTGTGTGTGAGTGAGAGAGAGAGAGAGAGAGAGAGAGAGTATACGTGAAGTTTCTTCTCGGTATTCCGTTAAGAAGAAGAAAAAAAGAAGAGGAGAGGAGGAGGAGAAGAAGAAGAAGAAGAAGAAGAAGAAGAAGAAGAAGAAGAAGAAGAAGAAGAAGAAGAAGAAGAAGAAGAAGAAGAAGAAACAACAGCAACCGAATGAAGAAAGAAAAGGAACAATAAATAGCAAAAGTAAACTGAGATAAAAATAAAAGGTGGAAAATAAAAAGGAAATGCTGGATGCGATGGTTGGAACTAAAACCAAAAAATAATCCATGGGTTATCATCTCCTACGTCTACCAGATTCCATTAGATTAGCCTTTAGAGGTTAGGTCACATCAAATCCCAAAACTAGAATACGTAGTTTCATTGTCAATTCTACGTATTCCATGTAGTCTCATGATTTCCGTTATTCAGTTGTTCTTGCTGTTGTTAGGATAGTAGTAGTAGTAGTAGTAGTAGTAGTAGTAGTAGTAGTAGTAGTAGTAGTAGTAGTAGATGTTGTTGTTGTTTTTGTTTTTGTTTGATTTTTTTCATGGCATAATCTATTTTATGAGTTATCTGTCACCAACATCGGTGTTTCGTCACGACAAATATTAATAAACTAGGCTTTCTTTACATTCTGTGTCCACACGTACAAACGCGCGCGCGCACACACACACACATACACACACACACACACACACACACACACAATGCACACACATATACGCATATATACATATACATGTATTCATATATACGCATATATATATATATGTATGCGTGTGTGTGCTTGTGTGTATACACATATATACATACATACATATAAATACATACATATATGTATGTATATAAATATATATATCTATGTATAAATGTGTGTATAGAGGGATTATTATTGTTGTTGTTGTTGTTGTTGTTACTACTATTATTATTATTGTTGTTGTTCGATTATCGACACATATTGCACATCGCTCCAATAAGTTTCTCTTTATATTGCTTCACAAAGTTACATATCGCACATTTTTTATCGTTATATTAGATAAACTAACCAGGACCTTGGGAACCCAGTTAGTTTTTCTCCATCTGTAGCCCTTAAGAGCCAATTTGGGGTTTGTTTAGCGTAACAAACCCCTCAATATCTTGCTTTAAAAAAAAGAAAGATGATGGACGAGGATTGTTCGTCTGTTGAAAAGAACAGCCAGTTATCCGCACAACAGAACAACTAAATTGTAAAAGCCAGTGACAGCATCAGCAGCAGTAACAACAACAACAACAACAACAGCAAGAACAGCAATACAGCGTGTGAAATGTATGAAAGTAACTTTCTGTTGCTTTCAGCACCATCTTCACCATCGCTGGGCAACAAAAGAAACCAATGACAGAAAAAAGCAACAACGCTAGCGAGAACACTGCGCCTCCACCATAACTGTCAGTGGCAGTAACAAACCCACCACCAACAACAACACCAACATCATTAACAAAGAAACAAGAGCAAGGGAAATTAACTATGCGGTTCCGCCGCCGCGACGCGGCGAGCTCGTGAAGACATTCTTATAAATGAAAATTAATTCAGATGTGCAAAATGCATCTTGGGGAAATGTGGTGCTGAATGTCCCTAGACCTGTTCAGCAAAACATCTATATATAAAACAATTGGAACGAAAAGTAGAAGAGTAGATGAAGCGAGACACCAGCAAATTGAAAAATGCTTGCTACCAGATTGGAAGAGCAAAAAATATAGAATTATCGAAGTGAGCTTCGCTTCAGAGTAGAAAACCAAAAATCACTCAACAGCTACACAAACGAGTAATGAATTGATCCTTATCCTTATTTACTTTGACAGAAGGGTAGTCAAAATAAAAACATTCAATACACCACTAGAAATCAACATCTGCTTGTTCGTGGCAGCAGCTCTCGACATAGAAGAGAAAACCACTAGTCTGCAGATACAAAAAATACAGAAGCAGAACTGGTTTCGACAGGGTGTCCAGCTATTAATACAGGTAGATAATCCAAGCGTCGAGGCCATACCGGACTTCGTAAGCCTACCAGACGGCACAAAGCTTCACTTTGCTGTTGAGGGCAGAAAGCCGAGGTAAATCACTTCAAAGGCTTTTGCTCAGAGCGAAAGAAAACAGCACTACTGCCGACACTATCGCCACCACCACCACCACCACCACCACCACCGCAACAACAACAATAACAGCTGAGACAGCAGCAACAACACCAACAAAGGCAGATGACCACAACATCACCAACAACAGGACCGAAACTAAAAGCTGTGAAAAGAGCAGCTACAACATCAACAACACCACCATCAAAACAACAACCGCATCAGAATACGCCAAAACAACAACAACAGCTATCAAAAACCTCCCAAGACATACCTCTTCCCTCTTTGGACCACTCTGACATGGTCAATAATGAAGGATACGGTGACGAACCTAAATGACAAACGATTATCAAGCCCAAGGAAAGAAAGGGGAACAAAACTAGATCAACAGAAAGAAAAAAACAACTGGAAGATACGAACAAATGGGGGAGATGCTTTTGAGCAAGAATGCTGAAACACAGCCCCCCCCCCCCCCAATCACAGCTACACTGATAGTCACCATTATACACACAGTCATAGACACCACCACTGCAAGCATAACCTAATTCATTAGCACGACAGTTTGATCACAAATCCCAACACTAACAAATTTTTAACATCAACTACGTGCCATAAACACAACCAGTAAAGCTCAAATAGAATACATATACAACCATACAGACATCCCTCACAGCAATTTCATCACATCGATAATCAACATACCTACACACATAAAAATCATACAAATAACGCAAAACACTTATAGCATTAAAAAGCAAATTTTCTAAGACAGGATATTTTACAAAACAAAAAAAAACTTTAACAAAAGACTTTACAAAGAACTGCTCATGAAAACGCTTACATCTAACCAGAAGGACGAAACGCCTATTCCCTGCCCATCACAAAACTACAGTAAGTATCTCTCTCCTCTTATCTGTCCATTTCGTTGTCTAACATGGCCTTGCTCGTAGGAGGCAGTATAAATGTAGGTGGTCTTGGGTCGCCTTGGAAATAGGGACACCTACACAATGATCTAAGGTCACTAAGTTTAGATGTCGTGGCTATCAGTGAGACTAGACTTTCCGACCAACGGGCTTTCGTACCCATTTTCGGTGGATATGGGATTTACTTATCTCCATGTCAACCGGAAATAGGAGGGGGTAGAACTGTGTTGTTCTGGAGAGGTATAGATCTCGTGATAAAGGTCCTTCTTCCTGGACCCAAAAAGTAAGTTGATGGTTCTGGACGTAAATAGTAGCGACGAGGGCGCTTTCAAACGTATGGCTGTTTATGCTCCGACAGGGGCAGAACAGCCGGATTTCTTCAGACGTCTGGAAGTTTTCCTGGGAACGTCTCGACCTTAAGTGCTAATGGGTCAATTGTCAACAACAAAAGATGGTTTACCCTGGAAAGGACATTTAAAGTAGAATCAATTAGATTCTTTCCGTTACTACTTCGCGCACCTACTTACAAATTTTATTACATTATCACATTTTCTTTTATTAATTCGTTTTACACTATCCCATAACTATGAGAAGTCTTTTCCGCTGATGACTCTACTGTGCAGCTTGTAAGACAAATAGAAAGCTGAATCTCTTGAAATAAGCTAAGACGATGAATATTAATCAAACCCTCTCCATACCACAGTGACTCCAGTACTGTTACCACCAGCCAGAATTCAAAATGTTTGTGATGCATTGCTAACTTACACAGAAATCTGGTTGCCTAATTTTCCACTACACTTTGAGTTTTCTTTGTTCTCGTTTGCATTTATAAGATTTAATTTGGAGGATTTGATTTTTTTCTTCGATTTTAATATCACTATTAACATTAACATTGTTAGAATTATCAGATGGGCTTTTATCGTTTTACTTCCTGTAATGAAAACTATAAAGAAAGAACGAAAGAGATAAGGAAAAGAAAACACAGAGAGAAAAACAATCAAAGAAAGACATTAATAAAAGAAAAAGAGAGCTAAAATGATTTAATTAACTTCAGCCTCCAATGAAGCGATTCCTGTTCCTTTATTGTTCTCCAGAGAAAATTCCCCCTCCTCTCGACTTAATCGTCGCTAAACCAAGTTGCATCTTGTTTGTGTTCTGTGATTCTCTTATCTCGTTAAGCTCTCCAGTATAGTTGGGCTAACCATTGTGCCATTTTAAAAATCATTACAGTAATTTACTAGCGAAATTACCAATATTTAATGGCATTACAAGTCAGAAATAAATGTCCATTCTTGCCAGGAAATTCCGCTGTGAACTTTTACAGCCATCATATTACTCAACCACTGTTATTATTCTCCAATTTTCTCCCAAACATTATCATCGCTGCCAAACTACGACTACTGTCGCAGCTGGCTAAAATACACTTATCTATTACCATAGTTGCCGAAAAACATGTCATTACAAACATATTTCTCTAAATAACAGATCACCACTACAAATACGTCTAGATCACGCGTTTCTTTTCCCAACATGGAGCTTCATTTTAAACTAATATCGATGTTGTTCAAATCTTAAACCCCCTAACCTATCTAAAACTATCCGTGTTTCACATAATTACAATAATTATCACTTTAACACATAACACATCATCAGTCTTACATCTGCTCAAACCCCAAAATGATTTTTATATCAATCCTGGTATTTCACCCGTAATTGCACTGCTTTCACACGCATATAATTATTTCTTACATTAGTCCTCGTATAAATAGAGGAAGAAATAATAATTTCGATGACATTCTTCTATTTCTCTGGGTTGTTAGTAATGTAAGCAAAACAGTTACTAAAGGAAACCCAAAGAAGCCACCAAATACACTAAGTGACCATCAAAGCCACGTCATCACTAGTAAACCAGCGATAACAATGTGGCTACAAGTCTCAAATGTAAAAGAATGAAAGTATATAACTTGATCGTTAAGGATTTCCTAAAATCATTAGTGATGGAATGCAAACGGTTAATATTAAAACTCGAAACCAGGTCACTTGCAAAGTTTTCTCCAAGAAGTTACGATTATACAAAACAAGCACGCTTCCGAAGTTTAATATCTTAGATTGACATAAGGACATAAGATGTCAGGTTTACTGAATGCAACAAATAGACTGCTGTAGATTTTATTTATTTCTGCCAAGAACATTCGTAAAGGATTGAAGATGAGGTATTGTTATGTTTCCACGAACAGCTTGATAAAACAAGGTCAGCTATAATTTTCTATCTATTTTCTAATTTTTTAACTTCGAGATATAATTTGCATTCTTCCAAGCGTTCACCTTCTTCTCTATGAATCGAGTTCTTAACTGATCATTGACTCACCTTCATTACTCTGGGATGTTTTTTTTCAACACTAATGGCCAGGCCTACTTCTATTTACTAAAACTGCGTATGCTGTTGGTCATCTTTTACACTTCTGCTCCGTTTTAAGTAATCAAAGCCAAGTCATATGCGAAGTTTAAGTCATTGATTTGGTTGTCATCTGTACACGCAAGTCCACCATGATGGTCTAGAGACTTCATCAAAATATATACAAAGAATATGTTCCTTGGCACAGACATTAATTGTAGCGAAGATGTAGAGAGAGAAATTAATATCAAGAAGGGTATTAGGCGACGAGGTGCCAGACTCACTGGTAGCACGCCGGACAAAATGCTTAGCGGCATTTCGTTCGTCTTTACGTTCTGACTTTAAATTCTCCAGAGGTCGACTTTGCTTTTCATTACTTTCGGGGTCGATAAAATTAATACCAGTTGAATAATGGGGTTGATGTAATCGACTTATCCCTTCCTCTAAATTGCTTTCCTTGCGTCAAAATTTGAAACCACTGTCAGGAACGGTACTGCAAGTCCCTTTCTCAAATTAAGAAGACTGTGGAAAGCTCACACGATCAATATAAGGATCAAAATCCAGCTGTTGCCAAACATCGATTTCTCTAAACTTCTCTATGGCTGTGAGTCATGACCTCTGACTAAGGCACTGCGGAGGAAATTGAACACCTTCTGGTAAAGATGCCCGAGTAATATGTATTACATTTCATAGAGAGTTGTGTCACCAGCCTGAAAGTAAGAAGAGTATCATGGCTCTGTTGCATGCAATAAGTGATCACTAGGATGATGAAGAGGATTAGGTATGTGATCAGAATGGATCCCTCTCGACTTTCATACAAATGTCTCCAGTGGTCTCCACAGGATCCAGGAAGAAAGGGCGTCCGAAGAAGAAATGTCTGGAAGGAATGAAAGAAAATTTCGCAAGTAATGTCAAAATTTGGGATGACGCTTGAGACTTGGCAATTGAAGGAGACGATTGGGAATCTCTGGAAAGGTTTAATTGACTAACAAATTAAAACTATAATTTAGTTTTAAAATTTTAACTTTAGAATTTAGTCGTATTTGTTTAAAACTTTTCTTCCAAAGTCCACCACTTATTTTTTTTTTTTTTTTGTCCGAAGCCGAAAACGATCGACACCCTCTTGGTCACTAATATTTTTATAACCTTATTTACTGAAATTCGGGTACATTTCTTCACTGTCTACAACAGCTGTATGTTGCATATTATGTTTCCTCCACTACATTTTCATTTCTAGAGAAACCGTAGCATCTTATTATCTCTGTAAAATAACATCCGGGTGACCATAAGTTTTAATGGATTATTGGATTAAAGTCAGAGATAACATTACGTAAAAATGTTTCGTTCACATTTTGAGTCATGGACAAATCTGTTTATTTTAGGATTATCGACAGGATGTTTTTCAACCATCTGTAGGACAATTAAATAATGTGAGTATCGAATTTCTCAAGCAGCTTTGCTAGGGTTTACTTGTTCAGCATCAATTTTAAAGTGTTCTTTTGAAAAAATGGATTCAACTATTGTAACAGTCAAATGCTAAGAGCGAATAGACAGTGAGGAAATTGTTGGGAGTGAAATAATCGAGAAAGGATTCACTGAGCAATGGACTGATTGAGCTATATTTTTAGTCCGGCATGGTGTCCGAAATCCCCCTCCACACCAGAGCGGAGGAGAAGATATTTGCTCAGAGTGATGCGCAGTGGGATTGAACTGGGAACTAAATGCTTACAAAGCGAGCCTTTTAGGTGAAGAAATCCCACTAGATGCTAAATAACCTTACAGTGAGTTTTTATTTGCAATCGCATCTCCTTAACTCACTATACTACGTATGTGTGACTTCACTGCGTATTTATTTAGAATGCAAAACGCTCCTCTGGGATATTTTTCCTCAGCCTTTTACCCCCACAACTAATGTCGAAGGTTCTTCAAATGTCATGGTCGCTACTCTACTTCATAATTACTAAACAGTGACAAAGCCATGTAATTCTAACCAAAATTGGTTTTACACGAAATCTGAGAGTAACAAAAGGAAATAACTCTGCCTCTAGTTTCTAGTAGTAAAGAAAAATCTCTTGATATGAAGGCAATAACAGAAGTCTTTCACAGCTATTGTAGG
Organism: Octopus bimaculoides; assembly: GCF_046866305.1. Taxonomy (NCBI): domain Eukaryota; kingdom Metazoa; phylum Mollusca; class Cephalopoda; order Octopoda; family Octopodidae; genus Octopus; species Octopus bimaculoides. The sequence goes on from NC_142935.1 coordinate 25,976,371, forward strand.
GAATGAGTTGTATGGAATGTATTGTGCGAGCGAAATGAGACGATTGGGCGCCGCTGTTTGGATGCAGACGATTTGGCGCAGCTAACTGGACATTCAGTCTGTTTTGACGCAAGAGGCAAACACGCGAGCGAGAGCAAGTACAAGTAGAAGCAAACACACACACAGATAGAAAGAGTTTGAGAGGAGAGAAAGGAGAGAGAGGGAGAGATAGATGTGCAAAGACAGTTATTAATTGAACATTATTCACATAAGCAATTTCATTTTTCTCATGCGTGTAGAGAGAAATACGTTCACACAGATGTCAGAAGAAAAGGTGACCAAATGGTTGCACTGCAACTGGGGCACATTTTGTAGCCTGGGCATGTTCAGTCAGGGTTTACGAGTAAATACTTATGTTTGTTTCCACAAGGAGGTGTGTACTAGAGTAGGAAAATTCATAGTGTAGAGTAAAGCGTTAGCGAATTGAAATAGTTTATCTAGAAATACTATATACGATTGATTCACACACAGAAGGTAATACGGATATCTAAAACAATAAACGGGTGGATCAAATTACTTGACGCATTTAATTTCATTCTTTGTATTCTGAATTCAGACGTCACAGAGACTGACTTCGATTTTTAGACTCAATCAATACGACCTTCTACCCAACAAATTTGTGGCCTTCCTTCAATACAAGAAATTTTTACTAATGTAAGATTAAGAAATAAAGTGGTTTGACCAAATAAAGAATGTATTCGGACAAGCGTTTCCTGTATTTAGTTGCATTAATTTGCGTTCAATTTACCTTGTCTTTGCATAATCAGTGACATTTTATGTACCAGTCACGTACGCGTTATGTGGATTATTCTTAAAATTGACAATTCTTCTCTGTTAAATTGTTCATTGAATATTACCGAAAACCATGAATCTTTGATGATGCTACAGATACACGAGGCGCATTCCAGAAGATTTTAGACTTTTATAGGAGGGATAGTTATAACTGTACTAGATTGTTATAATTTTAGGTCATCATTATTGTAGATCTACTAAAGTTGACCTGCCAGCTATTGTTATTCCAAATTGAAGGAGAAAGCTGGTGTTGAGACGGATTTCTTCGCCACCTACAACAGCTTTATGTTGTAGATTATATTCCTTAACTATATTTTCATTTATATTTTGTATTTCATGATTATAAATTTTCATTTATGAAGAGTTAATGACATTTTGTCGGAGCATTTACCATCCCCATTAAAAGCTTCTTATGTGTATCCTAACTGTAAAACAAGAAATGAATGAAGCGACTTTCACGTCCCCACAAATATTCCAATTGTGATTCTCGTATTTGCTGGGCGCTGACAGATTTCTTACGATCTCTTAACTTTCTTTCAGACCCGTTCCAAGCTCTGTAAATATTGATTTCAAATTTTGAGGGATAAGTCGATTACATCCACCCCAATGCTTCACTGGCACTTATTTTTATCAATGCCGAATGATAAAAGGCAAAGCAGACCTCGACAGAATTTGAACTCAGAACTGACATTGTAACGACTCTGCCTGATAGTTAACATTGGTACAATACCACACGTTTTCAAGGAGGTGTTACAATTGATTGCACTGACTCCAGTACTTGACCGCTACTTCATTTTATTGATCCGGGACAGAGAAATGCAAAGGCGAAATCGGCGAGATTTGAACTTAGTATATTCAATTTTGTAACTAAACACAGCAAGGCATGTTGTTTGCGGTTCTTGCATTTCTAACACAAACACACTACTACAAACGCACGCGCAGAAGAACCCCTGCCCACTCACACAGATGAATGTATTTATATATATATGTGTGTACGTATGTATGTTTTTATGTATGCATATATTCATGCATATATGACATGTGTGTATATTTGCATGTACATATACTTGTACGTACGTATATATGTATGTAAGTATCTATGTATGTATATAAACATCTATCTTTTGTAGCTATGTATCTAAGCATGTATGCATGCATATATATATATATATATATGTATGTATGTATGTATGTATGTTTTGTGTCTATCTGTCTGCATGTATGTATGTATGCGTGTTTGCATGTATGTATGTATATATGTATGTATGTATGTTTGAATGTTTGTATGTATGTATATATGTATGTTTGTTTGTGTGTATGTATGTCATCATTCAGTTTTATTTGAAGATTTCTTGCCAACAGAGAAAGAGCCGGTTTCTAACCTAGATCCAAGGCTCTAGGTTAGGAATTACAACAACTATGTATGTCTACCTATCTGTGCATTTGTATGTATGTATGTATGTATGTATGCATGCTTGTCTCTGTTTTCTATCTGTCTGTCTGTCTGTATGTATGTGTGTGTGTGCGTGTATGTATGTATGTATGCATGTATGTATAATCAAAACAACAACAGTTGTCAATTGTTGGTGGGGGACGTACACAAACACAAAGGCACACTCGTACACATATTAATATATGACAAGCTTCCATTGTTGCCGTCTGCCAACTTCACTCACAAGACATTGGTCAGTCTTCGGCTACAATAGAAAACACACAGGTTACATACTGTGAGATTGAACTCGAAACTATGTGGTTGCAAACGAGCATTTTAACCACACAATCATGTGCACCGGAAGTATATTGGAAAAAGTCGGCGTCAGCATTCGAATACAGAACTTAAACAGTCCCAAGTACAGTTTACATATCATTTTACTGTCAATGTATATAAACGGATGTTATTCCAGATGGAATCTGGAAATATAACAGAGAGGAACCTAATGAAAATCAAGAAAGCTGTCTTTAGTTTGCAAATATTTAATCACTAAATGGGAAAATATATAAAAGTGCAGTTTATGTTAAACATGAATTGTGAAAGCAAAGTCAAGTCCATTGAAATTACAACAGAAAGAACGTAACTAAACATAAAAGTTGTATGTTAAACGCCATAATATATCAGAAAATTTGCAGAGTTAACTCCCACAAAAAAGAAAGATAATTCATAAATTTTAAGAAGAGTTATGTCCCCTATAAACAATTCTGATATTACTTCCTGGTCATATTTTAAATGAGTAAACGGATTTCGTACTGTATAAAATACTGTAAAAAATAAACATTTATCCGAGATTGGTGCGAGTAGAGGAGATGAGTGTTCAAATTTCATATTTAGTGATCTTTTCCAATAACACTAGAATATTAAAATCGATTTAATAATTATCTTAAACTCAGAACGAAACTGCAGACGAAATACCGCTTAGCATTACGTCGCCAGCTCGCCGCCTAAAATCTTAATAATATTGAATTCTTGAAATATACTTTGAATGGCTATGGGGGCCCAGTAGAATAAAATAGGGGATCGAAGCCGTCCATTGGCAGAAAATTGTCGAAAACCACTGGACTAAACTCTTCAAAGAGGTGCTCCAGCATGGCTATAATCCAAAAACTGAAAAAAGTAACGGAATAACAATACAAGTTCGTAATTATTATATTCTGAATTTAATTAAAAGACTCCGTTTTTCCTATAAAGAAAAGAGAAATAAAACAAACTCATTTAGAAACTCATTAATCGGTAGAGCACAGATAAAATATCAAATAAAATTCATTTATGTCCCTTACACATTTTGAATTCGAAAAGGTGAAGGTCAATTTTGTCTGTCAGCGTTTTTAAAACTCTACACGTAATTAATTTCGTTCCGTTGCTGCTTACACCAGTACTTGGTATATTCTTGGTTGATATAAAACCGAAACACGAAATATGGATTTACTAAGTTCAAAATGTATATAAATTATTGAAACTAATTTTTAAAAGATTTTCATAGTTATATAATCAAAATGAAATATTCAATAAATTATAATAAAGCTTTATCTTCGTCACGCATGTTTTTTTAATTTTATTTTTGCACAATTACGTTTAAAGTTTTCGTTCGTTAGCAGAAAAAAAAAATACTACTTCCGGTTACTTGTTACTTCCGTTAAAATTTTTCAAATCTTAATTTCCAACACAATGTCAGGTACTGCCGGAGATTGGTGTCTAATAGAAAGCGATCCGGGAGTATTTACGGAACTGATCCGAGGATTCGGTAAGTGGTGCTTTGGAAACCGTCTCTGTAAAAATCAAAAAAGGCGACGACCATTCAATATCCATATTCAAAGTTTTCATTTATGCTGATCCATGTGGAGTAAATACTACAGTACAACCCCCCCCCCGCCTCTCTCATACATTCACTTTCTTTCTTCTGCTTCAATGTTTTCATCTTTTCTCCATCTGTGTTAATACCACATATCAGTACAGAATGAATAGGATGTGTGTGTGTATATATATATATATATTATTATTATTATTATTATATGTATTTATTTTCTCTAAGTTAATAATTAACTTGGACAAAATAAATTGGTTAATAGATACCAGGGTAGCAAAGATCACAAAATGACTGTGTGTAACACCTGTTTATGAGGTAGAAACTCCTTGTTATTTTGGGTACTTAGATTTAGTAAATGGAGTAAAACGCATATGTTAAATGAATTCATTTAACATATGCATTTTACTCCATTTATTAAATTTATATATATATAGGCATATGATAGGATTGCTTCAATATTTCAAGGGTAGTCTGAAGTATCTAAGCAACCAGGGGATAGTTAAATCCGAAGGCACTCCTGGAGATTACTTGTGTGGGTACCGTCTTTGTTAGAAGGTATCCAGAGGCAGGTAATTTATCGTTTAAACCGCAGTTTATAATAATTAAGTGGAGAATGGAGAAACATTCTCCACTTATATATATATAACAATAATAATATTAGGGATAAAATCCAAAATTACAGGTAAAAACTGAATTAAAATCAATTTATTAAAAATTAAAATTAAATTAAGTTTCACAGTATAAAATATATAGAAATATATAGTCATAGGGAAAAGAACCAAGGTCTATGAACTCATCGATGAAAAACCACTGTCACATATAGAAAAAATTTATAATTAAAAGTACAATAAATAAGTATAATATAATACAAATTAATGAGTTCATAAACCTTGGTTCTTTTCCCTAATACTATATATATATATATATATATATATACACACACACACACACATTTCGCTTAATCATGTTACATTCATCCGTTATCTCTCTTGTTAATTCTTTATTAGCAAGACCATATGTCTTAATTCTCATTTAACGGTGGTTTTTTCCACTGTACTAACAGAAAAATTCCTTAGAACTATCACCTAAAGACCTAACTCAACTACCAAAATGTGTTGCTATCGTTGTTACCCCACAAATGTTTTTGATTCGCAACATAGGTATTATTAATTCTTTATGTCTCTGTATATAGCGCCGTTTGTGAAAAACTGCTGTCTCATCTCAATGTATTTTCTTTTGTTTCTCTCTCTCTCTCCCTCTGCCGTGTCGATAGCATTCTGCTGTCACCTCATTCATTCACTGGTTCTTATTCTTTTTAAATTTAATTTACCCACGATTCTACCATCACGCCACCTTAATAATAATAAATAGATACTATCAAACTTCTGCCCGATAAGGGTTGTCTTAGGGCCAAACAACCCATATGTTATTACCGGACTCTGCACTACTTCAGGTTCGGTTTCCACCCACCACGGCTAAACAATCTGATGAGGCCCGGTTCGACATTCATGACAGTAAAATTGGTTGCTCATACCGAAGCCCTTTTATCGATATTTACACAGATATTCAATGAATCATGCTGCACCTTCTGGTGCTATCTATAAGACAACCGACGTTAGTCAATGACAGACTTTCTAACGCAGGGGTTCCCAACCTTATTTTGTTTATGGACTGGGAGCTATCTTATCATCTGCGGACCCCATATATACACATGTAAATTTTTGAAATAAAATATTTGTGTGTAGGTTACTAAAAACTGACAATGAAACAATTTCGTTATGTTCATAACACAGATTCCGAATACAAATCTTGAAAATTTCATAATGGTGGAGGTAAAGAATACGCACACCACCCGTCTTCGGGGTAACCCTAACCACCCGGTGTGTGTATTCTTTACCTTCGATTTGGCGGAGGTAAAGAATGTGTACACCACCCGTTTTCAGTGGTTTTTTTTTTTTTTCAAGAGATTTTTTGGATTTCTATGTTTTCGATATAGGAGAATATGATTTTGTCCAAAATTCACGTTTTCAAAATTTTAATTTCCCCCACCTTCACCCCAGTTTCCGTATTTTAACTTTTTTTTCGAAATTTTGTTTTTAATCCACAGAGATTACGGATCTGGGAAATCTTTTTTTTAACTTTTAATTTTTCTCTAAGAAACACTCAATGCTTTTCCATAGGGCAGGTTAGGGTTATTTACATTTTGAAAACGTGTTTTCTGAGCAAAATCCTAACCTCCTATATCGAAAACATGAACCCAAAGAAATTTTGGAAAAAAAAATAAGCAACGGTGGAGCCATAAAGTTTCTCAATATGCTAATCACAAATACGAATTTCGAAAAAAAAAAAAAGTGTCATTTCAAATGAAGTTGAGCTGTAATTTTATAATTCATACTGAAGTTTTACCTAGTGTTAATGTGTGTGCAAAAGAAGTTATTTGTACATACCTTTCTGAATTCCAAAAGAAGTAAAACTTGTGGCCTCCAACCATGATTGTTAAACTCCAAACAACTCTGTGCCTGAATCTGTTGTATTGAATACCCAAAAGAAACATTTATGAAAATTTACTCATAAATATTACGGCGATGTACTTGCATAGCAAGTGACCTGATCTGAGATCGTGTGCTGGAACGAAAACAATTGCAGCGTGGAAGGTGTTTATAAGCTTTTTAAAATAACACACAAAAACCGTTAGATTCACTTCAACATTTAAATTTAATTTGTCAAAATATTTTCATCGCTTTGAGACCGCAACCATTAAATGTTGAAGTGAGGCTAACGGTTTTTGTGTTATTTTAAATGGCTTATAAACACCTTCTACGCTGCAATTGTTTTCGTTCCAGCACACAATCTCAGATCAGGTCACTTGCTATGTACTCATAAATAAATTTGCAATCATCTATATAAATTGATATCAAAGTTTGTATAAATTGAAATTAAATGCAGGTTCAGTCACAGATCAAGTTAGTACAGTTTTAACAGTTTTGTGACAACATTAACAAAAAGACAGTTGATTACATGCAGAAACTGTGGAATTTGTGATAATAAAATGTCTTCCTCACCACCTCACCTCCACCAAAAATTAATTTCTCTTCCAAAGAGAAAGTAGCATTATCTCTTTCTGTCACATTTTCATTAGAATGTAACGAGGCACTCGGTTGTCACAAAACTGTTAAAACTTTTCAAACATTGTTTTTTAACGGAAAAAAAAAAAAAAAATTCCCAGATTCATTTTCTCTGTATTTTTCTAAATGGATTAAAAACCCCCAGAAAATTTTTTCAAGTTAAAAATTAAGAAATTGGGTCGGTGGTGGAGAAAGAAAAATTTTGTAAACATGGTTTTTGGACAAAATCATATTCACCTATATCGGAAACATAGAAATCTGAAAAAAATTTTGAAAAAAAAAAACGGCGGTGTACACATTCTTTACCTCTGCTGAAGACACTTGCCTAAGGTGCTACACAGTAGTATTAAACCAGGAGCCATGTATTTGAGAATCAAATTTCTTACCACACAGCATATATATATATATATATACATGATCGTAATTGAACCAAATTTGATGACTGGCACCTGTGCCAGTGGAGCGCTAACAGCACCGTCCGAGCATGATCATTGCCAGAGCAGCTGTCTGGCTTCCGTGCCGGTGAGACATAAATAGCACCGTTTGAGCATGATGGTTACCTGCGTCGGCTTACTGGCACGTGAAAAAACATTCGTGCGAGGTCATTGCCAGTGCCACTGGACTGACTCCTGTGCACGTGGCATGTAAAAAACACCATTTTGAGTGTGGCCATTGCCAGTGGCCCTTGTGCCGGTGGCACCTAAAAGCACCCACTACACTCTCGGAGTGATTGGCGTTAGGAAGGGCATCCAGCTGTAGAAACTCTGCCAAATCAGATTGGAGCCGGGTGCAGCCATCTGGACTTCTACTATAGCCTCAGACTAACCAAAGCCTTGTGAGTGGATTTGGTAGATGGAAACTGAAAGAAGCCTGTCGTGTGTGTGTGCGTGTCTATGTTTGTCCCCTCCACCATCACTTGACAACCGATGCTGGTGTGTCTATGTCTCCGTAACTTAGCAGTTCCACAAAAGTGTCCAATAAAATAAGTACTAGGCTTACAAAGAATAAGTCCTGGGGTTGATTTGTCCGACTAAAAATCCCTCAGCGCGGTACTCCAGCATGGCTGCAGTCAAATGACTGAAACAAATGAAAGAATATATATATATACATATAAACACGTAAACAGAAAGAAAACAAAGATTGAAGATACAGTTCTGTATTTAAGAGATGAGAAATTATGTTACATTGTTTACATTTGACAGGCATATGACATAATTGTTAAGAGCGCGGGCTACTAAGCCCAAGATTCCAAGTTCGATTCCAGACAGTGACCTGAATAATAATAGTGATAATGATAATAATAATGATTTCAACATCGAAAAATACCTTTGGAATGAGAACCTAGGTTCGAAATTTCTCCAAGACACCTGATGAACGCTGGAGGGTATATCAGACGAAACGTGTTAACAACAAACAAGATGAGGGTAAATATCCGTCAAATGTAAATAAAGATTGCAGATTTTCAGACAATGAATATTCAAGCATAAATATATAGACATTTACATTAATAGATCAAATTTACATGGAATACAAATGAGAGAAAATGCAAGGGGACGAGGTATGGTGTTATTATAAGTCCAACACCTGTTTCTGGGAGCTCAGAGATCCATCACAATGTTCGTAGATGTAGTTCAGCACAGTATGCGGGCCGTAATGGAAGCAAATAAACATTGGATAAATCAAGCCTTCATCATCAGGGTAGATAAAAAAAATCTTACCTTTCAGATCATGATACAGAAAAGTTTAAAGGTGGAATCGGTCCCTCATAAAGACATCGGAGTCTAAATCCAAATAGCTTGAGTGCTAAGTGTTTTCTATACCAAGGATCACCAAATCAAGGTGGCAGGCTGGCAGAAATATTAGCACACTGGGCAAAATGCTTAGCGGTATTTTGTCTGTCTTTACGTTCTGAGTTCAAATTCCACCGAGGTCGACTTTGCCTTTCATCCTTTCGGGGTAGATAAATTAAGTACCAGTTGCATACTGGGGTTGATCTAATCAACTGGCCTCCTCCCCAAAACTTTTGGGCCTTGTGTCTAGAGTAGAAAAGAATCTCCAAATCTCATCTGTTGACTATATATGTGTATGTATGTATGCATGTATGACGTAAAGGAATAGGGATCTGGAATCCAGGCAGGTCCAACTTATTAACACTCTGATATAATTCAGGTTCTGGCCAACTGATGATAGGAGAGCTACAGAATTGTTTAGTGTATGTATATGTGTTTGTGTTTGTCACATCCCACTTGACAACTAGTTTTGGTTTGTTCACATCCCTGCAACATAGTGGTTCAGCAAAAGTGACTGACAAAATAAGTACCAGACTTTAAAAAAAAATAATAATAATTACTGTGATTGATTTGTTTAATTAGTCCTTCAGGGTGATGCCCCACGTGGCTGCAGAGTAAGCTTCTTAACCACACAGCCTTGCCTTTGCCTGACTATACACATATGCATGTATATATATATATATATATATATATATATATATATATATATATATATATATATATATATATATATATCATCATCATCATCATCATCATCATCGTTTAACGTCCACTTTCCATGCTAGCATGGGTTAGTTTTCAAAGTGTTTCTCTTCTAAGTAGAGACAAAGTATATTTGGAACAGTGAACTTATGAAAGGCACTGCCTATGTTGCTTAGAACACTGATCCAGAGTTAAAAACAATAGCCACTGTGGTCTCTCATTGTACAATATATTCCCCCGATAGAGTTAAGGAGTATCTGAAATAATGTTTCTGTGAATGGCACTTAGTTTTTTGATCAACCACTCTACATAATAGGCCTCGGCTGGAACTAAACAACAACCACAATTATATCAGTATTGTTTCCTTGTTCTCCCTCTAGGACCATGGTTCTCAGTCATTTTTCTAACTCTGATTACTATCTTATTCTGCTGGCCCCTCAGAGCCATTCAATGTTTAGCCCTTTAGCATTTAAACTGACCATATTCAGCCTCAAATATTCTTATCTGTTTTATGTATAAACTAGACAAATCCAGCCTCCACACCAACCCTACAATCTCATTCTAGAAATAAACAATCACATCATTGAAATTTTGAAGCTACATGCTAATATATAATTAATTCAAAACAATGTGGATAAATAAGCATTGTATTTGACAGCATAATCTGAATACTAAAGAGTGAAAAACTAGTTTTATAGATGCTTCTTTCAAAACTGGACTAAACAGGACAGGAGGAGACATGTGGGAAGGAGAGCCGCTGAAGAGGTCACAGGATGTCTAACAAAAGATTTTAGACTAAGGACTCTAAAATAGGAACAATCAAGTCTTTCAAAATTCCTATTTTGTTGTTCAGACAGTTAACTTGTGCAGATTGAACCAAGTAAAACATTAGGGAAAGAAACCCGACTGTTTCTTGCGATAAATACATCTAAATCAAAAATTTTATACGGACCCTTAAAATACTACTGTTGACGCCCCCCCCCTAGTTTATTATTTTGCTTGCAAGGACACCCCCACCCCACGCCAGATTTTACATGGACCCCGGTTGAGAACCACCACTCTAGGCAGTCAAATGGATCAATGAAGGGTTGCTAATCAATGACATTGAGCCAGCCTAGGGCTAAACAACAATCACCATGATATCCCATTGTGTTGTTTAGACCCCTATCTAGAGTCAAGGTTATCAAATGATGGGTCTGCAAATGAAATTTGTCATTCAGCTGACTATCTATGTAGCGTCGGGCTAACCTGGATGTGTGGAGGCACGTGGCTTAGTGGTTAGGGTGCTGGACTTAGGGTCGTAAGATTGTGGTTTCAATTCCTGGACCAGGCGATATGCATTGTGTTCTTGAGCAAAACACTTCATTTCACATTTCTCCAGTCCACTCAGCTGGCAATTATGAGTCATCTTGCGACAGACTGGCGTCCCATCCGGGTGCAGAATATATGCACCATGGAAACTGGGAAGCTGGCCCTTTTGAGTCGGCATGACTCGAGGAGGTACCTTTTACCTTTTTAACCTACACTTAAAACAACAACTGTTGTGATGTAATCTTTCTTTAAACAAAACGGCAAAGTTATGGGGATGTAAACAAACCAACACCGGTTATCAAGCATAGGAGAAACAAACACACACACATATATATATATATATATATATGGTGGGCTTCCACACAGTTTCCATCTAATGAATTCACTCACGAGGTGAGGGACATCAGCTGAAGACACATGCCAGAAGTGCTGTGTGGTGGCACTGAACCTAAAACCAAAATCTTTCGCTAAATAGAACCATGGTACCATTGAAAAAAATGGATCTGTACATGGTACCTACTCATTGACTGACACCCAGTACCTCATAGGGCTGACCTGGTGTTAACTCTTTAGTATTTAGATTACTCTTTCATGATTGTTTGAAAACATTTGACTGAGTGAAAGCACATGGCTCAGTGGTTAGAGCATCAGGCTCACAATCATGAGATAATGAGTTCAATTCCTGGACCCAGTTGTGTGTTGTGTTCTTGAGTAAGACACTTTATTTTCACGTTGCTCCAGTTCACTCAGCTGTAGGAATGAGTTGTGATGTCACTGGTGCTAAACTGTATCGGTCTTTGCCTTTCCCTTGGATAACATCAGTGACATGGAGAATGGAGTCTGGTATGCATGAGCGACTGCTGGTCTTCCATAAAAGCAACCTTGATCGGACTTGTGCCTCAGAGGGTAACTTTCTAGATGCAATCCCACAGTCATTCATGACCAAAGGGGTTCTTTACTCTTCATATTTAACTGAATAAACTAAATGTTAAAGGATTAAGGTGACAAGTGATTTTAAATGACCTAACTTGTTAATGTTGTCATTATTAAGTTGATAGGTCAGTCTTGATTCTATTGATCTTTGATCAATAGGTGATCAAGCTATGAGCGTTTCACATATTTTATCTTCGGGTGTAGTGTGTCTAAGATTGCATTAATTAAATGTGTCAATTCTTTTTCATATCACAAGTATACAACTTGAGGGATATTTGATTTCTGTGTCTAGCAGGTAGTGGTGGATTTATAAGGGCTAACTGTCTCAGGCCCCCTTTCCAAAACCACCCCCACTAATATAATATAATGATTAAATATTAGTTTTACTTAAAGTAGATTTTTTTTTATATATTAAAATTTTCCTCTATGGCATTTTCATGCCATGGATCGCTACATACAGGCCTAACGCCCCCACCCCGCCCCACCCTTATTTTTGACATTATTTTCTTTTTTTTGCTTTTTTCAGATTATATTTTCTCACTAAAGATCCAATATACCATGGAAAATTCAGATACCTGGGGCTCAGAAAAGAGACGCTTCTAAGGAAAGGAATGAAAAGATACAGTTGCATTGAGGAAGATAGAAGGCCTTGTAAAGGCAAAGCTTTTTTGTCTACTTTGGAATTGGACGTCATGGCAACTTACGGTGAAGAACCAGCATGATATATTTCTTTTGAAATACCTGCACTCGAAAGTACCTACGCAGAAAATGAGTGTAGCCTTGATGGGTCATCACGTCCTACACACACTTCAGACATGGACAATGCAATTTAATTAAAACTTTGGAAGGAAAAAAAACTTGCACAGACTGTAAAGTTCCTGTTAGATGCTACATGGTCAGCTAGATGTGATGCTACTGAAGCCCTCTTAAATGGATACAACTGCATCATGTGAACCATATCCAGCCATGTGGTTTTCTGTTAGAGATATGGTTGTTCCTTTTTTGGTCAAAACCAGTTATGACATGACAAAATATTTCTTTGCTTCTCAGATTTTCCATCAATGAAGCTGATGTCAACTCAATAGGCATTGTTATTTTGTCAGGAATTTCATATTTTACACTAAACATGGCATTGGTAAGCTGAATTTGAGAAAGTGGACCTGTACTTGCTGTCAAAGGATCACAGTTCTTTACTTTGTTGCACTGTTTACGTTCAGCCAAGATGACAGGTTTTCCTGTGAAGATGGTTCTAATGACTGAAAAATAAAGCAAGGCAAAAAGTAACCCTCTATCACAAACCTGATGTCGTAGATTCTTCTATGCTGGGAATCTTATTGTTTTTGTAAGTCTAGTGAAATAAGAAATACAGGACTGAAGTATTGTATTTTGTTGTAACCAGGATAGTTGTCTTAACTGAGAGAGGCCTAGAATTTAGAGACAGTGAAGATCTCGCAAGATCCAAGCATATGGAACTTGTTGCACTGTTTATTCCATTTTAAATGATTCACCATAAAGAACCTGGCAATTGTGAAAATGGTAAACAATCATACTTACTGCCAAGCAGTCTATTAAGAAATTATTATGTTGATGGCAAAGTAATGTCACAGAATTTAAAACAGCAGATCCGGCTCTTGTTAACCATCTAACAGTCATTGCCAGATGTAAGAATGTTTTAACTTTCAGACTGAGTGACACATAGCATTAACGTCTCTGTAAGAATTTCTAGAAAACAAAAGTATTAATTGAGAAGACTACAGAGGACAGTCCTTGGGGTAATATGAGCCCCAGATTTAAGAATGAGCAACAATTTTCATTGTTTGTGCTATTGTTTGTTGGATTGGGCAACTGACCCTTGCTGTGTTTAAGCTGTTAGTTGTGGTGACATCTTATAAAATTTATATACACCACTTTTTTTTTTTACCTGCATCGGTACATTGTAATGAAGACCGGAAGAACATAGACGCACAATAACTGTGAAGTTGATGTGACTGGAGCTCTCTTAGATGAATACAACTGCATTCAAAATACTTTCGTGGATACTGAGAGTGACTAGGAGCAAACACCTGAAACGAGGTGTAAAGGTGGAAGTAACTTAATTTTTGTACAGGTCAGCAATTCATCCAAAGCTTTTCAAGGAACTGACATTGATCTGAAGGAAACGGTGGATTCAATTGTTTCCTCGGGATAAAATTGAAATCATTTCAAGATAATTGTGAAGCATTGAAACTTGAAGTCATTTGGCAGCAGAGATTATATAAAGCAATTCCTGACAAACCAAAGAGAGGAGGAACAAACATTTATGATGTGAATCCCTCATCGGTCGGTCTAAGAGGTAGATGATCCTTTTCTCCAGAGAACATTCAGATATAGAACTTTCAGAGCCATTTATATAGTTTTACAAGAATGCAATGTGGCACCACTTAGTGTTTGAAATTATAAACTTACGCAATCTATCTGATTTTTTTTTTCTGGTGCCCTAGAACCCATAAGGCTGTTTACCTAGTTTCCTTGGTACTTGTGACTGAGATCCCTGCTCTACCCTTGAACGGTACACCAGTCCTTTGCAGGTTCAAAGCCAGCAATGTTGAGAGGAGACAACAAGTTGATTACATGGACCCTGGTATTTGATTTGAACTTTGTTTTATCAACCACAAAAGGATGGAAGACACAGTTGATCATACCGAGATTTGAACTCAGAATGTAAAGAGCCAAACGAAACTCTGCTAAGCACATTGTCCTACATGCTAATAATTCTGCCAGCGTACTACCTTAGTCTACCTGATACCAAAATATTTACCAATTATTTTCCCTTCATGATGCTAATAATATTTGCAGATAAGAAATGGTCCAATTGTCCAGTTCATAGCATTATCCAAGCTCAGATATTTCATTCCATCTCAACTGAAAATTTTCCCGATGATAACAGGCTTGCTGGTACTTTCCCAACTCATTTTGCAACTCATGCATGACAGTCTCTAGTTCTTCAGAGAAAATATCACTCAGCAAATTGGTACCGATAAAGAATTATTAATGACTATGTTGAACTACGTACTTTGTGCCCATCGGATGTAGAGAGCAGTGTCCTGGCGGCGATACAGTTTGAGGAATTCCTTAAAGACTTTTTTCAGATTGCCATGTTTTGGAAAAAGAACAAAAAAGGGTTTTCTAGATACTGCTGTGTAGGACATAGAATTGTAAGTTGGTAAAAATTACTGCACTTAGCTTAGATAAACCTTTGCATTGGTAGATGGATTTAATCTTTCTGTATTGATTGATAACTTGTTAACTTTTCATTTAACATTTATATATCTATGCATATTTATATTTGAATTTATATATAACAGCTTCTCTATGCATGTATAACTTTTTCAGTTCTAATTCAATGCAATAAATGAACCATGATATATAGATTTGGTGATTTGCTGTGTATTCTAATTTCTTAGTAAGGGTGGTCTACCAAACACGATGTCTTCAAACCTGACAAGGCTTAAATCAGGTCTGATCAGTAAATTGAATGATTGTTCAGTCTCTCTCTTTCCCATTCCTTAGCTAGAAATTTATCTGTAAACCCAGAACAAAAATTTGTTATTGATACAAGAAAAATAGTGTTGAGTAGGAGTGGCTGTGTGGTAAGCAGCTTGCTTATGAACCACATGGTTCCGGGTTCAGTCCCACTGCGTGGCACCTTGGGCAAGTGTCTTCTACTATAGCCTCGGGCCGACCAAAGCCTTATGAGTGGATTTGGTAGATGGAAACTGAAAGAAGCCCGTCGTATATATGTATATATATATATATATATATATGTGTGTATGTGTGTGTGTTTGTCCCCCCCACCATTGCTTGACAACTGATGTAATTTAACAGCTTTTTAACTTGATACCTGTTAAACAGAAATTATTTTTATATAATGAAAATTTAATAAAATCTAATCATAAGTAAGTGAAATTATGCTAAATTGAAAACCTTTTTTCCCTGGCCATATTGGCAATTCTGAAAGCTTTTGGGTGCAAATTTTACATGAGTATCAGCTTTTTTTAACAATTTTTATCCTGAAAATAACTTGCATGAATTACGTGGGTGCGCAAATTACATGGGCTTTTATGGTAACTAGTTTGACCTTTTTACCAATCTCTCCTCCTCTGAAGATTGAATGCTGGATCTGGTGCATCACTGTGCTAGTAGTGGCAATTCTGGCAATGAGATAAGCCTCTTGCTTTTCGTTACTCGTGCATCTATGAGTGGATGCTGAAAATATATTGGCTTTAGGTTAAATAAAATACAGGAGGATCAGTTAATTATGATTTTATTCAACATATTCCCCTCTCAGATTCACATACTTATTGCAGCAGTCCTTCAGTTTTTCTAAGCCCTGTTAAAGAACTCCAACCAAACCTTTCGTTACACCCTTAAAACCAGGAACTTTTCAGCGCTCCCACATATCAAATTCATTCGTGAATACCAGGTTGTCCTGGTACTGTAACAAATGACACTCACCCAAGATGCCAGACAGTGGAACTGAACCTGAAACCACATGGTTACAAAGCAAGCTCTTTTAACTGCGTTGCCATGCCTGCACCTTAAAAAGACAAACTATTGAGATGACATTAATCCTCCTTATTAATTGTATTTTTTCTTCTCACAGGTGTCAAAGGAATTCAGGTAGAAGAGATATGGAGCTTAGATTCTGACAGTTTCAAAAATTTAAAGTAAGGAAGCTTCGTTGTTTTCAGATTTATTGCTTAACCCTTTAGCATTTAAATCGTCTGTATCTGGTCAAAATATTCTACCCGTTTTATGTTCAAACCAGCCAGATCCTGTCTGGTCACACTTACCCTTCAACATCATTATAAAATTTTCAATCACATTATCAAAATTTCGAAGCTATGAAATGATGCATGATTATTTAAAAGCAATATGAATGAAAAAGCATTAAGTTTGACAAATTAATCTGAATATTAAAGGATTAATGCCTTTTGATACTGATTTCTTTGTAATCCTCATTGGTTTTATGATATAAAATGTTTTATTTTAAAGCATTTGCATTTCAGTCAAAACTTCCCATCATATTTTAGACCTAATAGTGATGTTCTTATATGCCTGGACTATTATAAAGTCAGATTTCATTCCAAGCTGTATCATTCAATGTTCATCTGTTGCAGACCTGTCCATGGACTTATTTTTCTATTCAAATGGGTACCAGAGACAGAACCAGATGGCTCCATTGTACGAGACAATCGACTGAACCAAATATTTTTTGCTAAACAAGTAAGTTTAATTTCTCTCACACACACACAATACGTGTGTATGTATGTTTATATTTATGCATGTCTGTATACATATGTATGAACTCTTTTCCAACAGGAAATAAACTTCCTGTTGAAAAAGAGTTCATAACACCAACTAAAAAGATTTGTCTCCCCTTACACACACTTCCTGTTTTGACACCACATTTCCTGCTTAACACAAACTTTTAGCCCCTTTTCTCTTTTTTTAAACCTAATACAACTCTCAATTTTCATGCATCCTTATTTTTCCAACCATTATCTACATGGATTACCATTGAACTTTAAAAGCTCAAAGACAATATAATGTATTGGTATATTTATTTTTTATATATTATTTTTTTCATCTTTTACTTCTTTGTAAAAAACATTTTCTTTCTCCCTCTTCTTGTAAATTTGCCATACAATGAAAGCCGGTTTGAAATCTTTATTAAAATATGCTTCCAGTTTAGCATTCATCATCATCATCATCATCATCGTTTAACGTCCGCTTTCCATGCTAGCATGGGTTGGACGATTTGACTGAGGACTGGTGAAACCGGATGGCAACACCAGGCTCCAGTCTGATTTGGCAGAGTTTCTACAGCTGGATGCCCTTCCTAACGCCAACCACTCAGAGAGTGTAGTGGGTGCTTTTACGTGTCACCCGCACGAAAACGGCCACGCTCGAAATGGTGTCTTTTATGTGCCACCCGCACAAGCCAGTCCAGGGGCACTGGCAACGATCTCGCTCGAAAATCCTACAGGAGCCAGTCAGGCGGTACTGGCAACGGCCACGCTCAAAATGGTGCATCTCATGTGCCACCCGCACAAGAACCAGTCCAGGGGCACTGGCAACGATCTTACTTGGCTTGCCGGGTCTTCTCACGCACAGCCCATTTCCAAAGGTCTCGGTCCGTAGTCATCGCCTCGGTGAGGCCCAATGTACGAAGGTCTTGCCTCACCACCTCAGCCCAGGTCTTCCTGGGCCTACCTCTTCCACGGGTTCCCTCAACTGTTAGGGTGTGGCACTTTTTCACGCAGCTATCCTCCTCCATTCTCACCACATGTCCATACCAGCGCAATCGTCTCTCTTGCACGCCACAACTGATGCTTCTAATGTTCAGCTTTTCTCTCAAGATACTTACACTCTGACGGGTATTCACATTGACATTACACATCCAACGGAGCATACTGGCTTCATTCCTTGCGAGCTTACGTATGTCCTCAGCAGTTACAGCCCATGTTTCACTGCCATGTAGCATGGTTGTTCGTACGCATGCGTCATACAGTCTGCCTTTTACTCTGAGTGAGAGTCCCTTTGTCGCCAGCAGGGGTAAGAGCTCTCTAAACTTTGCCCAGGCTATTCTTATTCTAGCAGCTACACTTTCAGCGCACCCACCCCCACTACTAACTTGGTCGCCCAGATAGCGGAAGCTATCGACTACCTCTAGTTTTTCACCCTGGAATGAGATAGAAGTTGTTTCCTGTTTGTTTGCAGTCTTTATTGCACCTGAACATCTGCCACAAACAAAAACTAACTTGCTAGTTAACCTGCCTTTGATGTTGCTGCACCTCTTATGTGTCCATAGCTTGCACCGGGTACATCTTATAGAGTTACTACCTACTCCTTTTCTACATACTGAGCATTCTGCTTTATTATTATTTTTCATTTTCCTATTATTTCTCCCCGTGCGGTTAACACAACCCCACTATTTACAGACTTATATATATATATATATTAAAATTAAGCAAAGGACATGTCTACCTGTTGGAAATAACAGTCAAAACTCTTACTTAAATCACTAAAATACACTCATAATAGCTACAGAAATCAACCATCCGAAGGCAAATGGACTTAGACAATCTCTCAGCATACATTTATGTATTTGGACTCGGACTGGTTTCTGGACTGGCATAATAGCCTCACCTTCCTCAGCATGCGTTACCATGATAAAGAGCCCCAACCCGTCACACTGAAGTCTGTGGTGCAACTGATTCATTTTGTGCCAAATCATGGCAGCCACAAGTGTAGCTCGTTTGCCTTCGGACAGTTGATTTCTTTAGTTATTATCAGTGTATTTTGGCGATTTAAATAAGAGTTTTGACTGTTATTTCCAGCGGATAGACATATTCGGTATGTCCTTTGATTACTTTATTCTTTCAGTTATTTTTTTTTTTTTTTTTTTTTTTGCCTGCAATCACCTATATTACTGAATCTGTTATTATCATTTTTTAATTGTTACACTGGATAATAATAGAGTCAATGATATCTTCGTGAATTATTTGCTCTCTTTTTACTCTCTTTTACTTGTTTCAGTCATTTGACTGCGGCCATGCTGGAGCACTGCCTTTAGTCGACTTATTCTTTGTGAGCCTAGTACTTATTCTATCGGTCTCTTTTGCCGAACCGCTATGTTACGGGGGCGTAAACACACCAGCATCGGTTGTCAAGCGATGTTGGGGGCACAAACACACACACACATATATATATATACATATATACGATGGGCTTCTTTCAGTTTCCATCTACCAAATCCACTCTCAAAGCTTTGGTCGGCCTGAGGCTATAGTAGAAGACACTTGCCCAAGGTGCCACACAGTGGGACTGAACCCGGAACCATGTGGTTGGTTAGCAAGCTACTTACCACACAGCCACTCCTGCGCCTGTAAATATATATATTTATATTTATATATATACATATATATATATATATATATATATATATATATATATATATATATATATTTGCTCTGTAAATATATATATCAGCATGAAAGGGGATATTAAATGATGATGATAATGTATATATACATATGTAATATATATATAGGTGCAGGAGTGGCTGTGTGGTAAGTAGCTTGCTAACCAACCACATGGTTCCTGGTTGATGGGTCTTCTTATCAAGCATGACATAATGCCAAAGGTCTTGGTCATTGTCTCCATGAGGCCCAACACACCCAAACGCACATACACTCACTCATTCACACATACATATATATCTTATTTTATTTTCTTTGCTTGTTTTTATTTCATTTTGCTTGTGCTCCTGCAGGTAATCAACAACGCATGTGCAACACAAGCTATTCTCAGTATTTTGCTCAACTGCAAACATGAAGATCTGGAATTGGGAGAAACCTTGACATCTTTCAAAGAGTTTGTTCAAAACTTTGACCCAGCTGTAAGTAATTGTTTTCGCTTTCATTTCAAGTACAGTGATACCTCGCAGTACAAGTTTAATTCATTCCATTACCGAGCTCGTCTTATGATTTACTCATTTTACAAATCAATTTTCCTCATTGAAATTAACTCAAATATAATTAATCCATTCCAGCCCTCAAAAACCACTCAAAAATAATTTTTTGAAGGATTTTAAAGCAGAAAAGGTGTAGTTAGAAGTAAAATGACAATTACAAAAAAAAAAGAATGCAAAAGAAATATGTAAACTGGTTTTATTAACTGAATTATCTTGCTCCTACTGTAGATTTCTGCTCATACTTCAAGACAAAAATTCGCACAGGTCTCAGCTCGTACAGCAAATGTACAATGAGGCACTCGTACTGCAAGGTTCTATTGTATATGTTGTTGTTGATGTTGTTGTTTAACTTCCAGCTCAGCCTTGATTGAGCAGACTTATATAACCAGAGGTATTCTAGCCTTGGCCTTGCTGTTTTTCCAGACATTTTAACTCACACTACATTATTCACTCTACCACTAGGCCCAGTCCTTGTTGTAGAAAGGTGCCTCATGTGCATCAGTGACCCTGTGACCTTCGCCAGTGGAGCACAAATTCTTGGTAGGGTGTCCCGTGATGCACAAGTCAAAGGATACAGGCCAACATTAACCTTTTTTTTACCATGTGGTAAGAGGCTTGTTTCCCAACCACATGGACCCAGGTTCAGTCCTACTGCATGGCACCTCAGGCAAATGTCTTCTACTATATAACCTTGTGCCAACCAAAGCCTCATGAGTGGATTTGGTAGACTGAAACTGAAAGAAACCCATTGTATTACCATAAATTCTTCCTACGACCTTAAGTGACACTAGTTCAACCACACACATACATAAACTGCCACAACTACATACACACAACACACACCTGCACACACATACCCACACGTACCTCCTTCTCTTGCACTCTCCTCTCTTAGAAAGAACTTTTTCTTCACCCATTCTCTTCTGGTTATTTCAATATGTGACTGCGTGTGTATCGTTGGCGATTTTCTTTCTCCATGTTCCCTTCTTTGGACTTTTTGTATATTTCTAATGAAGAGCTCTGCTCAGAATGTGAAATTTTCTTTCTTTTCTTTCCTGAGTGTCCAATAACACAGTACTTGTTCCACGTCCTCGCATTGTTGTTTTTTCTTGCTTGTTCTTGTTTGGATTGACTATGTATATATATATATATATATATATATACACACACACACACACATAAATATATATGCACATATATACACATATTTATACATATATATATATATATATATATATATATATATATATATATATATATATATATATATATATATATATATACACACACACACACACATATATATATACACATATCATCATCATCATCATTGTTTAACATCTGCTTTCCATGCTAGCATGGGTTTGACGATTTGACTGAGGACTGCTGAACCGGATGGCTGCACCAAGCTCCAATCTGATCTGGCAGAGTTTCCAGCAGGTCATGAGACCACTTAACCTTAGGCCAGCCTTGATCAAGCAGACCTATGATTAAAAGCATTCTAACCATAGCCACTTTGTTGTGTATCTAGGACTACATTATACAAGGTATCATTTCACTTTCTTAAAGATGGTAAAGCCTCATTTGATGGACATTTGGCTGTTGTTTCTTGTAAGTGGAGCTTGGTACATAAAGAAAAAGAAAGACATAGACGGGTTGCCTTATGCTGGCTTGCACAAAGAAATAGTTTATCTTTTTGTTATTTTCTCCAGATTTGGGGATAGAAAAAGCACCGGTAATGGTGCCACGTAAAAAGCGTTCCAGCACACTCTGTAAAGTGGTTGGCATTAGGACGGGTATCCAGCTGTAGAAACCAAGCTGAAACAGACTACAGAACCTGGTGCAGCCCCTGGCCTTGCCAGTTCCTGTCAAGCTGTCCGCCCTATGCCAGTATGGAAAATGGACATTAAATAATAATAATAATAATGATGATGGTGGTGGTGACTGCAGCAGTTGTTATTGTATATAATGTATGATTTTCTTTTTCTTTACAGATACGTGGATTGACTTTGAGTAATTCTGACGTCATACGTCAAGTTCATAATAGTTTCTCTCGGTAAGAATATTTATTTCATTTCCCTTTTTCTTTTTTTTTTTATCTTTCTTTTTTTTCACTGCCAAAGGAAGAGTGGGAACAGCAATATCTTTTGTAGGGCCTTTGTGATCCATCCATCTTCTCTCCCTACTCTCTTCCTGAAAGGGTTGTTGGGGTAGAGTTCTCAGGTACCTCCTCCAAAGGTTCTTATTAAAAGCAACTGTCACCAGACGTCCTGACTGTATTCCGAAGCACAGACAAATAAGACTATGGGTATTATTGAACCATCTCATTCTTGAGTACCCCTGGGTCTCCTGCCAGTTGGCTGCTCTTGAAGAATCAGTCTTGGGATTCTTTCTTGTGACAGCCATAGTTCCAGAGCTGTGACTTCTCAGTGTGGAGATGTAGTAGCTCAATCTCGAGAGATTCTGTTGAGTAGCATTACTCCGTAGACCTTCTGGAAGAACCTCTTTTTGGCCACTTGTTTTCGCAGTCATACTCCCTTGGTCATTACCCAACATTCATGACCACATGTGAGGATAGGCATGGAAATTGAACTGAGCATAGAAAATTTGACTTTCTTTACCAATCTCTCCTCATCTGAAGAGCAATTGCTCAAGTTGGTGCGTTATTTTGCAAGCAACAGCAGTGCAAGCATTCGGTTCAGCTTCCTACCTTGCATCTCTCATGAATACAGTCCCAGAATGCTTAAACTCTTCCATTTGTTTCAGTGATGTTCCATTAACATGCCTTTGTGATTAAGAAATTAATTTGCAAGTTTAGTAGTCATAAGTTTAATCATATTGAGCAATGGACTGCCTCCCTTTTTCTTGGATTGAAAGGCATTCGGTCATAAGAGCTGTGCCCAAAATTGGAATGTCTGAGCAATATGTGGTTCTTCGATTTGTCTGGAAGGACACTAATTCTGATTAAGAATTAGCTTGGACATAATGAACCATTGATCCTATGTCAGCATGGGAAGGCGATGTAAAATGATGTTGTTGTTGATGATGATTGCGAATGATGGCGGTGGTGGTGATTATGATGACTGATGATGATGATGGCAGCGGTGGTGGTGGTGATGATGATGACTAAAATGATTGTGATGATGATGACAGCGGTGTTGGTGGTGGTGATGATGATGATGGGTGTGGTTTAAACCTTTTAATACCAACCCACCTGAGATTGCCCTTGATTCTGAGACAAACACCCTGTTTTAAAGTGATCTAAATTAAATTAAAACCTTCCGATAAATTTCAAGTTGAGTCCTTCTCCCAAAAGCTTGCCTGTTATTTTACAGAATTCATTATTTTCAAAATCCATTGAAACAAAGGAAGTTTTTTTCCAAACAAAATGCAGGGAAATCTATCTGGCTCTTGCTTTCATCAAGTCGAGTAGCTCCGTACAGGTGCACCACTTGAAGGGTTGATCTTAAAACGTTTTATTCAAAGACATTACAAACACTTAACAAAAGTTAAATCTTGTTTGTTTTTTTTTCATTTGTCTTTCATTTCCAAAGGCAACAGATGTTTGAATTTGATGAGAAATTAGCCAAAAAGGATGATGATGTGTACCACTTTGTGGGCTATCTGCCCATCAATGGACGCTTGTATGAACTGGATGGCTTGAAAGATGGACCAGTAGATTTAGGTGAGTCTCTTACTGTTGCCTCACACTCCTTTTCTCTTGGATATTTTCTTCAGCCCCTGGTCATCCCTCATCTTGCTAATTTGTGATAAAAAGCCCTCTGGCCACAGCAATCTCATACTTTTAGGAATATCTAAAACTATGTTATTTAACATGCCCTTCCGTTTTTTTTTTTTTTTTTTTTTTTAATAGGCGTAGGAGTGGCTGTGGGGAAAGTAGCTTGCTTACAAACCACATGGTTCCGGGTTCAGTCCCACTGCATGGCACCTTGGGCAAGTGCCTTCTTTTATAGCCTCAGGCTGACCAAAGCCTTGTGAGTGGATTTGGTAGACGGAAACTGAAAGAAGCCCGTGGTATACGTGTATGTGTATATGTTTTTTGTAAGCCTAGTACTTATTCTATCGGTCTCTTTTGCCAAACCGCTTATTCAATCGGTCTCTTATGCCGAACCATAAACACACCAGCATCGGTTGTCAAGCAATGTTGGGGGGACAAACACAAACATACACACACACATATATACAACGGGCTTCTTTTAGTTTCTGTCTACCAAATCCACTTAGAAGGCTTTGGTCAGCTTGAGGCTATAGTAGAAGACACTTGCTCAAGGTGCTACGCAGTGGGACTGAACTCTGAACCATGTGGTTGGTAAGCAAGCTACTTACCGCACAGTGACTCCTGTGCCTATGTGTATAATATTTATGTGTAATAAATGTCCGCTAGGAGACACCATATAACTGTATTGATATTCCCAGAATTATTCCCAATTTCATCTGCATCCCTACCTCGTTAATGTTTACCTTTTAAATTGTTTTATTTGCCAGGTGTTGTTGATGAGAATGCTGATTGGCTTGATGTTGTTAGACCTGTTATTGAGAAACGGATTCAGAAGTAGGTATTATTTTTAGCCATCCTCGTTGTCGTTTTAACACCTACTTTTCTGAGTAAGATGGATTTCAATGAAACTAATTTTCCACGGCTGGATGCTCTTCCTGTCGCCAACTTTTACGTGTTTCCAAAGCAAGGTGATACTTCCACAGGGTCAGACATGTTTCCACAATAATGGAAAGGAATGACATCATTTATTTACAACAGTCATGTGATGTCAAAACAAAGAGGCACAAACATACACATAGAAATATACCCACACATGCATGAAAGATGGACGTTAAATAATGATGATGATCATCATCGTTTAACGTCTGCCTTCCGAGCTAGCATGGGTTGGACAATTTGACTGAGGACTGGGGAAACCAGATGGCTACACCAGGCTCCAATCTGATTTGGCAGAGTTTCTACAGCTGGATGCCCTTCCTAAGGCCAACCACTCCGAGAGTGTAGCGGGTGCTTTCACGTGCCACCGGCACGAGGGCCAGTCAGGCAGTACTGGCAACGGCCACGCTCAAAAAGGTGTTTTTTACGTGCTGCCTACACAGGAGCCAGTCTAGCGGCATTGGCAATGACCTCACTCGAATGGTTTATATTAAATAGCTGACCAGTAGGCCATGCTTGTATATATTTACGGAAACCACAGGTCTCTCATAAATAGAATGCTCCATTTTTTTTTTTAGCAGGTCATGGGCCAACAGGTTTTTGGGATCTGCCGATATGCCAAAATGCTAAACCCTTTATGGATGGGAAACCTAAGTTAATCCCATAAGCCAGAATTCCCCATTTTTAATATATACTGCTTTACATCTTAGAGTGTGCTTCCTCTTTCAGATTTATATTTTCTATAAATGATATATATATGTAATGGCATTGACCAATCTCTTGGATGTTGTTACACCTTGCCAGTCACAATGCTGTATTCCATGCCTCATTTTTATCCCAACTGACTACTTCCCTATGTCATAGCTATATTTCTGATATCACATTTTCCATTCCCAGCTGTCTTTACACTTACTGCTTCTCTTAAAAAGTGTAATATGTAAACCTTTACTTTCTATATCTGTTACATCCAGGTATCACAATGATGAAATCCACTTTAATTTGATGGCCATTGTCTCAGATCGCAAAATGCTATACGAGCGCAAGATGAAAGATTTTGAGGTTTGCTTTATGTTTGTACCTTTAATTTTATATCTACATGTGTGTTAGTATGGAGAAATTTAATCGGTGCAGTGAGGGTTAGCATCTGTCTTAGACCCACCAATGTGTGAACATACCCTGATAACATGTGAACCAATTCCTTGATGGGAGATTAACAAAGTACACTTTATATAAACCAGTGTAATCAGTGGAAAACAACTGTCCTGTCTTTCCCAAGAAAACCACGAATGGGCAACCTGTTATCTCCACAGTTTTGCTGGTCTTTCCTGATCAGTGTTTCTAACTCGTTTCTGTTTTTCCATTGATGGGTTGGGGACAGAAAAACTACATTATGAAATAACATTTTTAGTGGACTTTGCGGCAAAAAAAATCAGATCAAAGTTAAATATCATCAGTTTATAGTATGGCTGTGACGTAGCTCAAGGGAAAATTTGGAGCAACAATATAATAATCTTGATAATATATTACGAATGAGTTATATAACCATTGTTTGCCATTGCTAGAGTTCTGCCATGGAGACTGATGATATCGGTAGTGAGATAAGCAGACTCCAGATGTTGATACAGGAAGAAGAACAAAAGATGGCACGTTACAAAGTAAGTGCTTTATTTTATTTTTATTTTGTTTTTATTTGCTGAAAGGCTATTTATTTTGTTTTCTTTTTCTCATTTGTCTTTTAGCTTTTGCATGTTTCAGTCATTAGACTGTGGCCATACTGAAGGCTTAGTAGATCAAATTAACCCTAGTACTAATTTTTTTTTTTTTTTTTTTTTGGAAGTGTGCCATTTATTTTATGAGTCTCTTTTGCTAAACTGCTGTTAGTGGGATGTAAACAAACTAATACTGGTTGTCAAGCAGTGTGAGGGACAAACACAATGACACAGATACTCGAGTATATAGACACACATATACTTGATAGGCTTCCGCACAATTTCCATCTTCAAAATTCACTCACAAGGCTTTGGTCAGTTTGGAGCTATAGTAAATGACACTTGCCCAAGGTGCCACACAATGGGACTGAACCCAGAGCCATATGGTTGCAAAGCAAACTTCTTACCACACAGCCATTTGTGTATGTTCATTCATGTATCAGAATAGAGCAGATTCAACACATACAGTCATAGCAATCACCATAAATCCACCGTGCGAGACTTCCTTGTAATGATGAAGGGTCAATGGGAGGGGGGGGCGGTCATTTTTCTTTTTCCTTTTATTTTATTTTTTTTTTTTTGTCATATTTTAAAAATACAAATCAGTTCTGAATTCTTGAGAGTGGTAAATTCTTTTTTTTATTTTTATTTCCGTTTTTGTCCACATTGGAATTCTGTTTAAGCATGTCCACTGGTCCTGTCTTTTCAGATTGAAAACATCCGTCGCAAACACAACTACCTACCTTTTATAGTGGAACTGTTGAAGTGTCTGGCCAAAGAGGAGAAATTAGTACCTTTAGTAGAGAAGGTAACCTTTTGACTCGCTACCGTGCCTACTACTCATAGTTTTGTGTTTACTACATGTGCATGAAACTATATAGGTATTCTGTTACTCATGTTCTACCCTTGTAAGCATATGCATGTTGCTATGTATGTAAATAGGTATCTGAATGCATTAACCCATTAACTTTTGAAAAAAAGCCCCATCCAGCCAAAATATTGCACATGTTCAAACTGCCAGATCTGGCCCGTCGTACCTATCCTACAATGTCAACCCCAAAGTTAAACAATCACACCATTGAAATTTCAAAGGTTTCTCTGCTTTGTGAGGTACCTCTGGTGTTGTCCCTTTGAGCTCTGGGGTCGATGTAGCCATCTATATTTCTCCCTCAAAATTTCATGCCTTGTGCCTATAAAAGAAAGGATGATTATTATTATTATTATTATTATTATTATTATTATTATTATAGACATCGCACAGTATACAATATCATGAAGTTGTTGATTGAAGATATTGTGTCTGCCAAAGGGGTTTGTACCGTTTGTAAAGTCACAACAAGGACCTCAGACAGACAGTACTTTATGCAATATGCATGAAGTTCCAAGTAATGCCAAATTTTGCAATTGTTGTTGTTGCTGTTAGCACACCTGGTAAAATGCTTAGCAGTATTTCGCCTCTCGCTGTGTTCTGAATTCATATTCCACCAAGATTGGCTTTGCCTCTCGTCCTTTTGGAGGTCAATAAATTAAGTACCTGTGAAACACTGGGGTCAATATAATCGATCAGTCCCCTCTCCCAATATTTCAGGCCTTGTGACTATAGGAGAAAGGATTATTATTATGTACTGGCACTCGTGCCAGTGGCATGTGAACAAAACATTGAACTGACTCCTGTACAGGTGGCACGTAAAAAAAACACCGTTTGAGCATGGCCGTTGCCAGTACTGCTGGACTGGCCCTTGTGCCAGTGACACATAAAAAAGCACCCACTACACTCTTGTAGTGGTTGGCGTTAGGAAGGGCATCCAGCTGTAGAAACTCTGCCAGATCAGATTGGAGTCTGGTGTAGCCATCTGGTTCGCCAGTCCCCAGTCAAATTGTCCAACCCATGCTAGCATGGAAAGCGGACGCTAAATGGTGATGATAATGGTGATTGTTGTTATTAAGGTGGCAGACTTGTTAACATGCTGGGCAAGATGCTTAGTGGCATTTTGTCAGTCCTTATGTTTTGAGTTCAAATTCTACCAAGGTCAACTTAGCCTTTCATCCTTTTGGAGTTGATGAAAAAGGTGCCAGACAAGTACTGGGATCAATATAATCGACTGTCCCCGTCCTCCAATTTCAGGCCTTGTGTTTATAGTAAAAAGGATTATTATTATTATTATTATTCTCCTCCTCTTCTGCTCATTTTTAGCCATGATTCACTCTCAGTCTGTTTTGTGTGCGTTTACAGGCCAAGGAAAAGGCTGCAAAGAAGAAGGAAGTGAAGGCTTGATATCAGCTACCCTTAATCTATCCTACTTTAATCATTCACCTGTTGGTGTTCATTAGTAAAAGGTAAAATATTCTGTTAACAATCTGTTGCGATCAACTTCAGTCATTATTTAATCATTATAGTGTTTCTAATTATTATCATTGCAGTGTTCAATATCTATTCAGAATAAGTACCCAACTTTGAAAACAAATAAGTATTGGGCCTGTACTGCTCTCCTTGGGGTGGTGGAACGATTCAGGGTGGTGTTGAAGGGGTGCGATAATGGAGTGGTTAAAAAGAGGTGATGGATGTTTTAATAATGGGTTAATTAGGTGGAGTTCTATTTGTGAGATGCAGTTGTTGTGAATTTGTTTCAGTTAGTAGTAGTGGTGGTGGTGATGGTGACGGCAGTCTAATGACTGCAATAAGCAAGAGATAAAATGATATGTGTTATGGTTTTGTTGTTGTTTAGACTAAGGTTAACTGGTCATTTATCAAAACTATTATGAAAGGCATTATTTACAACTGACTGATATTTTTCCTCATCTTGTTTGTTGTTAACACAACCTTTCGGCTAATAAACCCTCCAGCCTTCTTCATATGCCCACGGGCATATAGCGTAGTGGTTAAGAGCGCGGGCTACTAACCCCAAGATTCCAATTAGTGACCTGAACAATAATAATAATAACATCGAAAAATACCTTAGGAATGAGAACCCAGATTTGAAATTTCCCCAAGACGCCTAATGAAGGCTGGAGGGTATATCAGCCAAAACATTGTGTTAACAACACACAAGATGAGGGCAAATATCCGTCGAATGTAAATAATGTGCATAATTCCTCATCTCTTAAATATAGACCTGTATAATGAAAGGCATTATGACTATAATCTGTTCACGGATACATAGGACTATGATGGTAGGAGTGTGAAATGATGGAGATTTGTGGCAAGTCGAGCGACGTCGCATAGAAAAGCACGGTCCTATTTCAATTATTTATAACATTTTGTAGATCCGAAGAAGAAAAAAAAGCTTAGTACACCTATTTGATCCCATTCGTGGAATTAATCAAGGGTGTTGAAGAGTAGCCTCCCTTTTATATATTCTTGCGTGTGGCATAGAAAAACTGAAGAGTCACTGCAAGTCTGTTAATCTGAGAAGGGAATATTTTAATTAGAATCATAATTAACTGATGCTCCTGTACCAAAGACTGCGTCATGCCCCAATGCTTGCTTTGACAGGGTTTCTATGCTTAAAACTAAAAAGGTCACTTTCTCGAGTCATACTGAATCATAAGGTCCAGTTTCCCAACTTATGTATTACCCCCCCCCCCTAGAAAGAATGCTGGGTCATCTCTAGATTACTCATTTTTGCCAGCTGAGTGGACAGGAGCAATTTCAAATAAAGCATTTTGCTTAAGAATACATCCCCTCACCCAGTCTATGAATTGAAACCACAATCTTACTATCATAAATCCAATACCACTTGGCTGGGTCCCCTTTTTTTATGCTGATGATTGTATAGCATGTATTCAACGCTTTTTTTCGTTCCACTGGCACTAGTGAGACCCTCATGCAGTTTGCAAGACTACGAACCTCACACTGCTTTATGCTAGGAGAGAAAGGGGTTAAAATATGAGAAACGGTGGGCAGATCTGGTTCTTACCTGAACCGTTATTGTAATATAACTTTAGTTACATTTAACCTGTTTCTTTAAACGCTCTCTCTTTCTCTGTTCTTTTACAGGGCTGTGTCTTGTTCTTAATGACCACATCCACCGATGCTGTTCTTCGTCAACTGTATATGTTTTCCATTTTCAACACCAAGTATTTGATGTTTTCATATATTAATAAACATTTGACAATATCATCCAATCATTCATTCTTTATTTATTATTACATCAACAGACAAACTATCACACTTAGCTGTTCTCCTTATTGCATAAACTGATTGAACCTTTGGAGGCTAATGATTCTGCCAGCTTATTTTTACAGAATATTGGGAACGAATGGCACAACTTGTATGGCAGCGACAATCCTTTACAACAATCACACATACAAACACTTATACTCACGCCCCTATATATATATATATATATATATTGATAGAAAAGGTAAGACAACAAAAGAAAGAAAGAGACCTCGATATTATGTAAATAGAGGAATTTATCTGTAAATGATATAACAATTATTCGGTATATATATATATTGTAAAGTAAGCACTGGCAAAATATAGCGAGCAAGAAAACTTGTAATGAATTAAGGCTATACTTATTAAGAACTCAATCATTATTGATCTACTTATTAAAATGAGTAAATAGGACAATTCCATACTGAAATATTAATTACAATCTTTAAGAAATGATCTTTCAGTTTGATGTGATCTCCGTCAGTCAGTAACAATAAGGACATGTTATGTTGTACGATTGAATTTCGTTAGTGAAGCAGAGGTTTCAGTCATTGCCAAATCCGTATTATGGGATTACTATACGCCCGTATCACAATTCGGAAATGTTCGTGTGACAACATAACACAATGAGCGAAGGTGATTAGCAAGGGACGTCATCTGCAAGAAAGTATATTGTAAAATAAGTATTAACTGATTGAATGAAAAAAAGAATGATCAAGAGATAAGGCTTAAACATAGATAAGAAACAAGGGGGACAACTCCTTATCTTATAACAATCGAGATAGATGGACTAATGAGATCTTCCTTGGTGTTATATATTATGTGGCTCCAATATACAGCGCTCTCCATCACCGCAGTCGATGTAATGTTCACGTTTCTATGCTTACACGGAAAAGTCGACATAATTTCCATTACTAAGGTAGATTTTTCACCTGTTTTCAAGCAAGGTAATAGTTCCCCGTGGCTAGACATATTCTTTTCTACTCTAGGCACAAGCCCCGAAAATTTCGTGGAGGGGGGGCCATTCGATTAGATCGACCCAGTACACAACTGGTACTTAATTTGTCGACCTCGGCGGAATTTGAGCTCAGAACGTAAAAATAGACGAAATACCGCTAAGCACTTCGCCCGGCGTGCAAACGATGGGACCCTATTACTATCTGAACTGTGAAAAAAATGTAATAATCATCAAAAATATTTTTATATGCCTGAAAAACCGATATGTCAATGAAATATACTTTATAACATTGAGTCATGCAAAACAACAAGTCATAAGAATGATTAATGTATAAGAATACTAATGTATATGGACAGTCAGTTGACGCATTTTGTTGTCTCCGGCGAAAAGACTTCTCTTGAGAACAAAACCATTTTGACTGAACTTATATTTAAAACTCAAACCACGAACGCTCCGACAAAACTATTTTCCAAATGCTAAACAGAAATTGTATTTCAAGGGAGCTAACTTTTAATCATAAACATTTTTAACAACAAAAAGAAATTTATAAGTCAACGATTTAAATTTTCTTCTTCGTTTCACTTCTTTTTGATGTATATAGAATAACACATCGAACAGCACCCGTATCCATCGTTCGTAGCATCCCCGCTATAAACCTCTGAACTGCATAAAACTGGCGTGTTTGGTCAGTTCTTTTAAGATAGTATGTATTTGCATCCATGACAAGGGAGAGAATCATCTTGACACAATTTATATTACTGAATTTGATTTCGTTAGTGAAAGCCTCCTACCCAGCCACGCGGACCTCGTACAAGAGGCGAAAGAGAAAAATTCTGACTGCCACTGCGAAGGAGAACCGCTTAACGAAAGCACAGAAGCTCCTGGACAAGCTAAAGCAACCTGTTGAGACGGGGGTGATCTGGTTCTCCTCAGATGAAAAGAACTGCTGCCAGGACTAGTTGCACAACGATGTGCCACGTATCCTGAAAACCAAGTTCCTCAAAGTGTAATTGTCTTAAGCTGTGTCTCCAATGAGGGTGACGTCATGCTGTCCCATGTCTTTGAACAGAGCCTTAGGCTCAATTCAGACGGCTATGTGGAGCTACTGGAAATTGTGGTCAAAACCTGGTCGGAGAGGGTTGCTTCTCGAAGGCCATATGTGCGGCAGTAGAATTCGACACTTTGCCATACTTCCGGAAAGAGTCAAAAGTGCTTGTTGGAGAACTTCTAAGACTTCACCAGTCCCAGTTGCTGGCGTCTTAATTTTCTCTATTCCAATTATATGGATTACTATGTGTGGGGCACATTTGAGAAAGACATCAACTGCCCTACCTGCAATACCACGGACAAGATCAAGGAGGCGTTCCAAGATAACATTTAGGAACATATGTGCCAGGTTCCGGAGCCATCTTGAGGCTGTGATTGAAGCTGAGGGTGGAGAGAGAGAGAGAAGGAATAAAAGAAAAAAGGAAAGATAAGATAGACAGACAGAAGAAAGAAAGGAGGTACAGAAGAAAGAAAGAAGGGAGGAAGAAATAAAGAAAGGAAGAACAAATAAAAGAAGGAAAGCCGTAGGTTTTAATGCAAAACTATTCAATTGAGTGAATGAAATGGAGAATGATATAAGGCTGGTAAGTTTGAGAGATGAGGGGAACGGCGGAAAAGGAAGAATGGGAGGGAGGGAGAGGGACGGAGTAGAGAGAGAGGAGGGGAGGGAAATAGGCAAAGAGAAAGAATTGTGGGGGACTGTAAAAAGAAAGAGGGAGAAGAAGATAGTCAAGTAGGGAATTAGTGGAGGGAAGAGGATTGAAGGAGAAGGAGGCAATTGTGAAAATATAGATGGGAGGAGCAGTAAGAGATAAAGACAATTGGTGAAAGTGAGATATATATATATATATATATATATAATATTAGGGACAAAATCCAAAATTACAGGTAAAAACTCAAAATCAATTTATAAAAATTAAATTGAGCTTTATAAATAAAATATATAGTTTTAGGGAAAATAACCAAGTTTCAAGAACTCATCGATGAAAATACACGTGTAATCATTTTATTATATTTATCTTATGATATTTACTTTGCTTTATATTATACTCATTTATTGTGCTTTTAATTGTTAATTTTTCTATATGTGATAGTGGATTTTCATCGATGAGTTCTTGAAACTTGGTTATTTACCCTAAAACTATATATTTTATATATATATATATATTATATATATATATGTATGTATATATTTCGTTTTTGGATTTGGTTTGCAAGATTCTTTATGTGAGTTCGTGTGTTGAAGCATATTCTGTTAGTGTAAGTAAGGGACAGAGTCAAGACTATTGAAAAGGTTGCAAGAGGCAACGAACATTTTAGGAAAATAAAAATAAGGAATAAGTGGAAATTTTACCGGTGAGTGTGTTAAATTATAAGGCACAAGAAGAAAATGACTCTCCCCAGACACAAAAATATATATTCACATATTTATATATATATATATATATATATATTGTTTTGCAAGATTTTTGATGCGAAATCGTGTGTTGAAACAGATGTTGTTGTACCTGGGGATGGTCATATTGCCAATTTAGCCAATAAAAACACACGCACTGTATATTTGGTGTTAATTTGCTTCAGCTTTATATTACATCACATTATAGGATTAATGTAATGTAATATAAAGCTGAAGCAAATTAACACCAAATATACAGTGCGTGTATTTTTATTGGCTAAACTGGCAATATGACCATCCCCAAATACAACAATATATATATATATATATTTACACACATATATGCGTACATATGGAGAGCGAGAGACAAAGTGAAGAGAGGAGGGGGAGAGAGAGGAAAGGAGAGCTAGATCGACAGACAGACAGAAAAACACTGACAGACAGACAGATAGAGAGAGAGAAAGATAGAGAGACAGAGGATGCAAAGAGAGGAGGTGGAGGAGCATAAAAGATATGTTCTATTTTATAATAAACAAAAGCAAAAAAAAAAAAAGGGAAAATAATAATATCGAACAAAAGCAAAACCATCATTTTATAATATCTAAGAAGAAAAATCCTTTATTTTTTTTTCCACCCCCATCCAACCACCCAAGCTAGTCATCAGAGCCCTCAACTAAAACAAGAATCTCAGACAAAAAGCACCCCATAATTCATCAATTCTCTCTTAGAAAAGAAATCCACGTTAGTGGGTGTCTGGAGAGTTCTTGCTCCTGGCATCTCAGGCTTCAGTTTCTTTTGTATTTCATTGCAAAGTATGATGATTAAATGGTCAGGCTGTGCATTGTTGTTACCGATCTATCAACCATAAATACAGCTTTTACTAAACAACTGATATACAACTGTAATTCTGTTACTGATGCCGCTGCATTACTTAATCACTACTTGTGATGGTGGTGGTGGGGGGGGGGAACTGATATTGTTTTTGTTGTTGCTTTTGTTGCAGTTGTAAAGTTGCTTTGTTATTGTAGTTATCGTTGTTTTATGCTGTTGTGATTTTTGTCGCTGTTGTTGTTATTACTGTTTAGCTGCAGGTCAGCTCTGATCAAGCAGACCACTATGATCAAAGTTATTCTAACACAGTAACAATCATCTCATTTTTAATATTACTTTTCAATAATGCGGTGAGCTGGCAGAATCGTTAGCACGCTGGGCGAAATGCTTAGCGGTATTTCGTCTGCCGTTACGTTCTGAGTTCAAATTCCGCCAAGGTTGACTTTGCCTTTCATCCTTTCGGGGTCGATAAATTTAGTACCAGTTACACACTGGGTCGATGTTATCGACTTAATCCCCTTGTTTGTCTCCTCTATGTTTAACCCCTTCTGGGCAGTAAAGAAATAAGAAACGTTAGCATACTGGGCGAAATGCTTACCGGTATTTCGTCTGTCTTTACGTTCTGAGTTCAAATTCCGCCGAAGTCGAATTTGCCTTCCATCTTTTCGGGGTCGATAAATTAAGTACCAGTTACGCACTGGAGTCAATGTAAATCCTTTTCTCTGTCCTTGTTTGTCCCCTCTATGCTTAGCCCCTTGTGGGCAATAAGAAATGTTAGCACGCCGGGCGAAATGCTTAGCGGTATTTAGTCTGCTGTTACATTCTGAGTTCAAATTCCACCGAGGTCGACTTTGCCTTTCATCCTTTTGGGATCGACTAAATAAGTACCAGTTACGCACTGGGGTCGCTATTATCGACTTAAGCCCTTTTGTTTAGCTTCCTGTGGGCAATATAGAAATAAATATAAGGCAAAGCGTGATAGAAGAGTCATTAAGAACACCGGACAAAATGCTTAGCGGCAATTCGTCCGTATTTACCTCCCGCGCTCAAATTCCACCGCGGTCCACTTTGCATTTCATCCTTTCGGGATCGATAAAATAAGTACTAGTTAAGCACTGGAATCGATGTAATCGACTTTACCCCTACTCGGAAATTTCGGGCCTTGTGCCAAAATTTTAAACCAATGGTACTTTTCATTCGTGATGCAAAAATCATTAAGCATGCCGGACAAAAATGCTTAGCATCATTTCGTCCGTCTTCATATTCTGAGTCCAAATTCCGCCGAGGTCGATTTTTTGCCTTTCATCCCTTTCGGAGTTGAATGAAATAAGTACCAGTCGAGCACTGGGGGGGTCAATAACCCTCAACCTCCGAAATTGGTGGCCTTGTGCCAAAATTTGAAATCATTAACACTAAGACAGCGAGCTGGCAGAATCGCCCCCTCCCCACAGAATTTCAGGTCTTGTGCCTTTATAACAGAGGTTATTATTATCATTATTATTATTCAGGTTACTGCCTAGAATAGAGGTACTCCAAAACAAGGTACTCCAAAGCTTCCTCGGAAGTTCTTCGGCAAAAAATGCCAAACAATAATTTTTACTGTTGAGGAGGGGCGGATACGCCTACCACAAACAGTAAGCACACAAAATCGTTCGCAATGCGAACGTAAAGTATTTTCGGCCAAAAAAAGGTGAAGCAATAAATTTTCACTGCTGTGAAGTGGATACGCCCACTAGAAACAGCTAACACTCAATTTGTTCTTATCGAACAACCACAAGAAACCCGCCAAGGCAAGCGAAAACATCGCCAAGCTGAACAACAACCTGCTGAAAAAGAATTTTAAAATACAAATTATTGCTCAGCTGAGTGACAAAACCGACTTACCTCAGCGAGTTCTTCTATGTTCCTTGTAATCCTTACTTGGACAGAGCCAAAAGACTCATGTTCAACTGCTGAAAGACAACTAGCTCTCCTGTCAGAGAAGCAAGCTTCTTTATTTCATTTATATTAGCCACAAGGGCTGTACACAGAATGGTAAGAAGCCAGGGCTGGACAAATACATTAATGAAAAATGAGAAAAAGACATGAATGAAAGAAAATGAGAGGGGCACCAGCACCCACCGACTGGCAACCCATCGAAAACCTTTGTTCATTACAATTCAATAATTACACTAATCATAACAATATTACATCAATACTACAATGTTTCAAAAATCAAAACAATTAGTCATAAATAATCAATTTGCCCCGTCACAGCTCCTAAGCAATTTACTTGCTGCCTGCAGACAAGTCCGCATTGACAAGTTGGAGTCTGTGGCGAGGCAGACAAAATTATTCTTGTCAAAGTTGGACTTGACTTTTGACAAGGTCTTACTAGTTACGACCTCTGCAGCTACCTGCGGAGGCCATGTTGAACTGGTCGTGCAAGCCGAGAAAGATTTTTCCTGGCCACACTCCTTGTCCAAAAACTTTCTATAGTCCCTTTCTCGAGGTATAGAAGGACAAACTCCTCCTCCTCCTCGGAGGGAGGGATCTCACGTTCTGTCAGCGGGAACTGTGCCGCTGACAGAATCTCCCTCACCTTTGTCTTTCTTTTTGTGGAGACAGCCGCCTCCACAATTTTTGCCGTCTCCTCCTCCGATGGGGGTGGGGCGTCGGGCACACTTTTCTTTTTCTCTTCGAGGGCCATCCCGCGGCTCTGGGGGCAGTTTTTCCGGATGTGGCCAGCTTTTAGGCACAGGTGACACCTGGGCTGGGAAGCAAGCTTCTTACCACGCAGCCACATTTTTCTTGACATTTAGCAGAAGCAGCAGAATGACTCAAGGACCGAGAGTCTTGCGAATTGGCGCTTATCAAATTCACGCACACACACACACGCATGTACGCAGACAGAGATACATAAGCGTCGGTTACTTTCATCAGTATTGAAGTCAGAATGTCACAAGATTATCATTATATATATATATATATATATATATATATATATATATATATAAACATATGTATCATAGTGCGAATTTGTATAATGTCAAATTTGTTTTCAGTTCAAATGAAGAATGGCACGTGTTTGTTCTTTCAAAAGTTCGAGCAGGTGACGAATCTTTGTTGGGAGTGGTTCTCGAAGTGTAGTGCGCTAGGTCTCGTTTTGTTGTAGTATGGTGACGATAATGGTTCCGGCTATATGAGAAAGAGAAACAAAGATTATATTTCAAGTGTCATTAATTTTATAACCAAGAATGCTTTGATCTTAATGAATTCAAAACAAGTGATAAATGGAAATAAATTATCAATGCGAAGAAGTCGTTCAAAACAACACAGAGACGTGAATAAGTGCATTGGAAATGCGACACATAATTGGTTTCAAATTTTGGCACAAAGCCTGTACTTTCGGGGAAGAAGGGTTGGTGTCGATTACATCGACCCTAGTGTTCAACTGGTATTTATTTTGTCGGCCCTGTAAAGCTGAAAGGCAAAGTCGACCTCAGTTGACTATAGGCTCAGAACATAAAGATGGATGAAATGTCGCTCAGCATTTTGACAGGCGTCCTAAAGATTCTGCCGGCTCGCCGCCCTCGCTGTCTTATTATTGATAATAATCTTTAATGGTAGCGAACTGCCTGAATCGTTAGCACGCTGGGCAAAATACTCAGCGGCATTTCGTCCGTTTTTACGTTCTGATTTCAAATTCCGCTGAGGTCGACTTTGCCTTTCATCTGTAGTAATGCCTGCGCATGCGTAGAATTAATAAAGCAAGCGTTTCCCGCTCAATTCATTCTCTTTCTCGCTGGCCAGCGATTGAGCAAGGACGTGTGTTTTAAAGCTGTCTCTACATCTTTCGGTCTTATACTCGACAGCTCGTTATTCTCACCTCTAAAGATGTATAACTAAAGATATGTATGTTTTACCAAGTAAATAAATGTTGTTTAGTCTGGAGTTCAGCGTTCCGTCTATTTCTTTAATTTTATAGTAGAAAGTCAGGTATACAATCTAAAGATGTATAACCCACTTTCTACTAAACATCCTTATCAGAAATGATAAAATAAGTGCAAGTTGAGCACTGGGTGGGTAAAATCAACTTACTCCTTACCCCGAAATTACTGGCCTTGTGCCAAAATTTGAAATTAACAATGATAATAATCCTATCTGCTACAAGCACAAGACCTGCAATTTTGCAGGAGGGAGTTTTTCTAAGCCCTGTAAATGAACTCGGAAGGTGAGCCTCCAACCAAGCCTTCTGCGATACTCTTAAAGTCCAAAACATTTTAGTTCCCCACCTCCACTTCGTATATTCTATATGCACAAATTTAAGTACTGTCCTCCTTTTTCTTTTTCTTGAATATTTTCGATCGAATGTAAGCTAGTTGCCGGAAAAAGCCAAAACAAAATAATTTTGCAAATGTAAAACTTTTATCTCAATACTTTCTGTATTTGGCTTCTTGCTTTTTTTTTTTTTTTCGACACTCCATTCTAATTATCGGTTTCTTTTCACCTTAATATCGTCAGAAAGATAAAGTTTGCATCCCTTAACGCCAGTGCCATACCTTGTTTCAAATACCATTTAATAATCTGGGGGCGTTCTCAGTTGGATGCTGATAACAAATTGTATTAGTGACTAATTAGCCTGGCGACATACATAGACTCACAAACACTCATTCACACGCACGCACGGACGCACACATGGATTGTCAGATATATTCGTCCGTCTTTTTCTACTTGGCGTTCTATTGTCATATGTCTGAAATGAAGTAAAATTTATTCGAATTTCAGAAACGATAAACAAAAGTTGTAGAAGAAGAATAAAGCTTCAATAAAATGAATAAATAAGTAAGTAAATATAGCAACAAAAAAAAACAGACGATGAATTAGCTAAGGATTCTGCAGTGTAGGATCGAACTGGCTTCGGGCTTCAGAGAATCAACCCGGCACCCCGTTTTGCTTTAACGGGAGAAAAGAACAATTGAGAGTCCTCCAGCAGACAATTAAACACATGCCGAGGCGGCGTGTTAACTTTATGAAAAGCAAAAACCGAAACCGTCTGCTGCCGGAAAAATTCACAAAACAAGATGGCTATAACCGCAGTTGTTTTGTCCGATAGCAGTACAAGATAGAGGAAAAGATGAATGACACAAGCAGACGAAGATGCTTTGATCCTGGTTCTGGATATTTAAATGCTATTATTCATATAGCTTTATATGTGCTTCAAAATCTAGTTCCACAACCGAATTATTTCATATTCTGTTGAAGGTTATAAATTCTTATGGCGTCAACATACATACATATGTCTCTCTTTGAATAAAGTACTTAAATTGAGGAACCTTGCTAGGTCGGTATAATCCGCACACCCAAACAATATCAATTGAATATTGAATAGCAAGACTCCGTGCAAGGTTGTTTGTACCTGTTATTCATACCGTGTGTGCAGACAACGCAACCCAGCTAAGCGAAGATATCAGCTCTTGGTAATTCAGGCATGTACTTTTTATAAAGGCACTTTCTGTAGTATTTCCGAAGTGCTGATTCTAAGTTATATGAATAAAATATAAATAAGTAACAAAAATGTACAGGTGCCAATTCATTACACCTGTTTCAAGCTAATCTTTTAATTGATTAAAGAAAAAATTACATCATATGAAAGAAACCGTTCTCGTCAGATGGCCGGATAGACTTCAAACATAAAGGACACAAGTATTTCTTTAACATATTCACATCAACAATGGAACTCAAAATATTCAACACACACACACACACATACATATATATATATATATATATATATATATATATATATATATTTATTTATTTACATGCATTTGTGTGTGTTTGTCTTTAAGTTGTTTCCCCTCCATAATCGCTTGACAACAGGTGTTCGTTTATTAACGTCATAGTTACCGAGCGGTTCAGCAAAAGAAACCAATAAAATAAATACTAGACTTTAAAAAATATTTACTGAAGTTGATTTGTTCGACTAAGCCTTTCAAGGTGGATGCCCTTGCATGGCCACAGTCCAAACACTAAAAGAAGTAAAAGAGTCTAACCATTCAACAAAGTTATTTAGCAATGGGTTTGTTATTCTGTTCGCTATATAAAAAGTCTACTATAATAATTTCATTCAAGCTTTATAGAACATTAAATCGAACCAGTACTTGATTACTACTTTCTATCGACCAAGACAAAATGAAATGTAAATTCGACCGTGGCAGGATTTGAACTCAGAGCGTAATGAACCGTATCTTCATGCTGCAAACGTTTTATCCAATAGTTTAACGAATTTTACCAGTCCACTGCTTGTATTTTTGAGAGATCATGTTCATAGTATGATTTTTGTTTTCTCTATAACAATAACTAAAAATGTGAAATGAAACAGAAGCATGTGAATCGATAGCGTGTCTCCAGCTTGGCTGACAGGAAGACTAATTTCTCATGTTTTTCTTCTATAAAATAGATATTGACTACTCACACACAAACACACACACAAAAAAACCCCAAACACAAACACACCACCCATCTACACACGTTCATATCACTCATACACATGTATTGGTGATGAATAGTCA
Organism: Octopus bimaculoides; assembly: GCF_046866305.1. Classification (NCBI taxonomy): domain Eukaryota; kingdom Metazoa; phylum Mollusca; class Cephalopoda; order Octopoda; family Octopodidae; genus Octopus; species Octopus bimaculoides. The sequence continues at coordinate 26,018,209 of NC_142935.1, forward strand.
AGATACCCTGTACCATCCAATTCTTCTTCGCTCTGTGTTTCTCATTTCAAATTCTACCAATTTGATTGGTAGTTAATTGATTATCAGGCATAGCTGTGCAGTTAAGAGTGGTTCGCTTCGCAGTCGCGTGGTTTTAAGTTCCATCAGACTTCATGGCATTTTGAATAGGTGTCTATAACCATTACGTCGAGTTGACCAGTTTTGTGAGTAAAATTTCATAGATGGAAACTGTGTGAAAAGTTCGTAAAATTAAACCGTTTCTTAGCCTGACATCACTATCAGGTCGTAAATGCCTTTGGCGTAACTCGCTAAGCTGCAAGTCTTCAGGCTGGGTCTCATTTCAGAAGAGAACCTCCTCTTGTCAGTCTTGAAAGCATTGACAACAGTCAAGTATGTTGCTCTCCCTTATTTGAATAAGCCATAAAAATTAACCAGTAACATATTTAATGATATCATCGGTTGGGAAAAAAACTAATGCAAAAGGCAAGCGAAATGGATAGGACGCATGTCTTTCTTTCGTGGGAGTGTGAGAGAGAAAAATATACTAGAGAAACTATGTCGAGGAGTAAATGATAAGGAAGAAAATCTATATGTATTGTGGGGCATCATGTGAAAGGAGGCTCGAATGTTGTGGGAGAAGCGCGATGTGGAAAGAAGTTGTTGTTGTTGGCACTCCGTCGCTTACGACGTCGAGGGTTCCAGTTGATCCGATCAACGGAACAGCCTGCTCGTGAAATTAACGTGCAAGTGGCTGAGCACTCCAGAGACACGTGTACCCTTAACGTAGCTCTCGGGGATATTCAGCGTGACACAGTGTGACAAGACTGGCCCTTTGAATTACAGGCACAACAGAAACAGGAAGTAAGAGTGAGAGAAAGCAGGGTTCGCCACCATCCCCTGCCGGAGTCTCGTGGACCTTTAGGTGTTTTCGCTCAATAAACACTCACAACGCCCAGTCTGAGAATCGAAACCGCGATCCTATAACCGTGAGTCTGCTGCTCTAACCAGTCGGCCATTGCGCCTCCACGTGGGAAGAAGTAAAATACATAAATAAGACAAAGAGAACGAGATGAAGCTGAGTAAAAGGTACAGGAGTTAAGAAGAAAGGTATATAAACAATGATATAAGTTCAGTCATAGTGAGGAGAGATAAAGAGGAAATGCGCTGGTTAAAGCGGCCAGAACATGGGATTAGTAAAAGTTCATCGGGAAAATAAAAACAAAATGTTGGTAAGATATGGAGAACTGGAATGTTAGCAGTGGTACGGGGAATAGAGGTAATGAGCTAAACAATCTACAGGGTGTCCACAAGGTCTGGGTACATGTAGTAAATAAAATCATAACATAAACAATTAAATATAAGAAATAATAATTTCTTAAAGTATGTGTTACTCTTCATGTACCCAGACGTTGTGGACACCCTGTATAATGGAAAGTAGAAGGGTAGAAAATTGAAGGCGGTGAGCTGGCAGAAACTTTAGCACACTGGGCGAAATGCTTAGTGGTATTTCGTTTGCCGTTACGTTCTGAGTTCAAATTCCGCCGAGGTCGACATTGCCTTTCATCCTTTCGGGGTCGATAAAATAAGTACCAGTTACGCACTGAGATCGATGTAATCGACTTAATCCCTTTGTCTGTCCTTGTTTGTCCCCTCTATGTTTAGCCCCTTGTGGGCAGTAAAGAAACAAGAAACGTTAGCACTCCGGGCGAAATGCTTAGCGGTGTTTCTTCTGCCGTTACGTTCTGAGTTCAAATTCCGCCGAGGTCGACTTTGCCTTTCATCCTTTCGGGGTCGATAAATTAAGTACCAGTTACGCACTGGGATCGATGTAATCGACTTAATCCCTTGGTCTGTCCTTGTTTGTCCCCTCTATGTTTAACCCCTTGTGGGCAATAAACAAATAAGAAAATTGAATATAAATGAACACACACACACACACACACACACACACACATATATATATATATAGCTAAACGGCGCGCTTCTTTCAGTTTGTCAACCATATATACACACACAAACACACCATATTTGTATGTGTGTGAGGGGCTTCCACACAGTTTCTATCCACTAAATTTACCAACAGAAGACACTCACCCAAGGTGCCGCACAGTGGGAACTGAACCGGCAACCACGTTGTTGCAAAGAGAGCCTTTTATCCATACTGCCATACCTGTATTTGTATGTATACATGTGTGTATGCACGAAAGCCCCCACACGCACATATTATGGACATGTATGAAAGTGTATATATACGCATGTGTATGTATATCTGTGCGTGTATATATTTGTATATGTATGCTTATTTATACACATACGTCTATACATGCATGTGGATAACTTCATGCTGTTGTATCTTAGAGTCTCTCTGCCTGTCTGTCTTTGTTTCTATTTGTCTCTCTGTCTCTCTGTCTCTCTCTGTTTCTCTCTCTCTCTCTCTTTCTCTTCTCCCCTCTCTCTCTCTGAAGCTAAGGAACAAAATTATTAAATGTCATATAACCTTGCCCAAGTGAGCAAAGTTCTTCAACTTTAATTATACTTTAACTCACCAAATGATACTTTGAAAGTCGGCCAGAGTTATCTGAGGCTTCCTCATGCTGTGGTTAATTGTAACCAGCATATCGGTCTAATATTGCTACACAGCTTATGAAATCAGATACAGGAGAGCGACAAAACTAATAGAAATCATTGTAGAGCTACACTAAAGCAAAACAACCAAAATGATTCTCATTGTTCTTTTGTACTCTAGGCACAAGGCTCAAAATTTTGGGGGAGAGGGCCAGTCGATTAGATCGATGCCAGTACGCAGCTGGTGCTTAATTTATCGACCCCGAAAGGATGAAAGGCAAAGTCAACCTCAGCGGAATTTGAACTCAGAACGTAAAGACAGACGATAAATGATTATCATTATTAATGAATACAAAGGCAGCGAGCTAGCAGAATCGTTAGCACACCGGGCGAAATGCTTAGCGGTATTTCGTCTGCCGTTGCGTTCTGAGTTCAAATTCCGCCGAGGTCGACTTTGCCTTTCATCCTTTCGGGGTCGATAAATTAAGTACCAGTTACGCACTGGGGTCGATGTAATCGACTTAATCCGTTCGTCTGTACTTGTTTGTTCCCTCTATGTTTAGCCCCTTGTGGGCAATAAACGAAATAGGTATTTCGTCTGTTGCTACGTTCAAATTCTGCCCAGGCTGATTTCCTGTTCATCCTGTTGGGATCGATAAATTAAGTGCCAGTTGCGTACTGGGGGTCGATTTAATCGACTGGCCCTCTACCCCTAAATTTCAGGCCTTGTGCCTAGAGTAGATAGGATTATTAAAGGAACACAGAAGGCGACGAGATGGCAGAATCGTTAACACGTTGGAGGAAATGCTTAGCGATATTTCGTCTGCCGCAATGTTTTGAGTTCAAATTCCACCGAGATAGACTTTGCCTTTCATTCTTTCGGAGTCGATAAATTAAGTACCAGTCAAGTATGGGGTCGATGTAATCGACTCAGGCCCTCTCCCAAATTTCAGGCCTTGTGCCTATAGTAGAAAGGACTATTAAAGGAACACAGAAGGCGGTGAGATGGCAGAATCGTTAAGCACTCCTGTCAAAATGCTTAGGGGCATTTCGTCCCTCTTCATATTCTGAGTTCAAATTCTGCCGAGGCCTTTCACCTTTTCGGGGGTCGATAAGATAAATACCGGTCAAGTGCTAGAGTCGATGAAAGCGACTATATCCCTTTTCCCCCAAATTTCAGGTCTTGTGCCTACAGCAGAAAGGACTATTAAAGGAATATGGAAGGTGGCGAGCTGGCAGAATCGTTACCACGCCGGTCAAAATGCTTAGCGTCGTTTCGTCCGTCCTTTGTTGGCTTTGGGCTAAAATTTAAAACCATTATTAAAGGAATACAGAACATTAGAGAATAAAAGGAAACTGAGACAATAGGCGCAAGCGTGGCCATGTGGCAAGTCGTTTGCTTCCAAATTACATGGTTCTTGGTTCAGTCCTACTGCGTGGCACATTGGACTCCTGTCTTCTACTATAGTCTCGTGCCTACCAAAGTTTAGCGAATGGATTTGACAGACGGAAACTGAAAGAACCCTGTCGTATATACATACATACATACAAATGATATGTGAGCATATGCATATATATATACATATATGTACATACCTACATTTACATGTATATATGGATGCATATCCGGGTACAGGACGTCAAAAAAACGTGGGCAGAAAAGGAACGGGAATATAAACAAAGCACAAAAAACGAACTTTTTTTACGGACAACAGAATGAACACATAGGAAAACAGACAAGCCACATATGGAACTTTTCCTTCATCAGCTGCCTCTATTCTACAAACATACATACATACATACATATGTGACACTGTGTTTGTTCCACACTACCGTGTGACAACTGGTGATGGTTTGTTTACCTTCCTGTGACAGAGCAGTTTAGCAGAAAGAGACTTAAGCACTGGGGTCGATTCGTTCAACTAAGCTCACCAAGGCGTTGCCCCGACATGACCATAGTTCAACGACTAAAACAAGTAAGATATGAAAAAGAAATGAATAGATAAATTGCTTCCCAACGAATCTAATCGATTGAGTTATTTGAATAAAGTAATCGAAGTTCAGTCAAGGACACGTAACAAGAACAAGTGATGGATTATAAAATTATTGATTTAGAAGCTGAACACACGACAGGATGGAAACGTTTTTTGTTTGTTTGTTTGTTTGTTTGTTTCATTCTTTGTTTTATTATGTTTTGTTTTTGTTTTTCTTTCGTGTTCAAAGGTAGTGAAAGCACTCGAAATGACTACCACACAAAACTAGTAAAACTATAAATCTTTCTAACAACAATCCATATAACTAACAACAAAAATGATACCTCATATACAAATACAAAAATGTACAGACAGACAGACAAAGAGGCATGTAGACATATATGTACACACACACACACACACACACACACACACACACATATATATATATATATATATATATATACGAGCTGAATTGCCCGTCGTTGCCAGGCAATTTTTACAATCGACTGTCTTATATAAATTTTTATTTATTCCTTATCAGAGCATGACTTCCCATACAGATAGTCCTCTTAATTAGGACAGATTTGGATAAGCTTTCGTCAAAAATCTTGGTTGGGGATTTTTTTCCTTCTTGAATTACTTACATGTCCGTTCCATTAAAACTTCAAAAGTTCTTACAACTTTGGTCGTCGTAATGCTTTCCTTTTATTTGTTTAATAAAAAATCCTCCTCCTAATTTTTTTTCTTTTTTGCTTTCATTTCGTGATAGACAGCTATCATGCAAAAAAAAAAAAATTTTTTTTTAAATAAAATAAATCCAGCTTCTAAATACTGAAATTTTGGAGGAGGGGATAAGTCGATCACAACGACCCCAGTGTTCAAATGGTGCTTATTTTATCCTCTCTGATAGAATGAATGGCAAAGTTGACCTCAGCAGAATTTAAAGTCTGAACGTGAGGCAGAGAAAATGCCGTTGTATGTGTGCGCGCGTGTGTATAAGACAGAATAAGTTAACAAAGCCAAGGCTGTGAGTAGTTTTCAGGACATTTATAAAGAAATAGTCTTACAGGTGTTTCTGGGATATTATGGATATCCCTTCATCAGAGACGGTGTGAGAAAATATTTGAGTTCGTATTATTATGCTTGCTAATACAAGACCAACAGTAAACTCCTCACGCGTATCATTATCGAACCAAGAGTTTAACTTCGGTCTGTCCATAGCACTTACTTAGCGTTACGAGAGGATGCTGAAAAGTTCCTCGCTTTGGATAAAAGAAAATAAAAGAGGATCAGTTAATTAAGATTTTATCCAACATATTCCCCTCTCAGATTCACACACTAATTGCAGCGACGTTCAGCTTTTCTAAGTCCTGTAAAAGAACTCGAAAGTTTGGTCCTTCAGCCAGGCTTTTCGCGATACTTTTAAAGTGAGGAACTTTTCAGCACTCCTTCGTACTATAATTTAAATATTAGAGTAATAATAACCCCGCCCCCAAGAAAATGAGAAGAAATATTTTTAAATGAACCAAAATATAAAATATACACTTACTTATAAAAGAATACACTTAATTAGTGTCTACGTTATGTTTGATTGGCCAGAATTCGAAAGAATTGATTTGTCATCGGAAGTTTTGTATTCAGACTGTTGACTTTTAACGTGAATCAAGAATTTCCTCCATTTCTGCAGCCGCAACATTCTGAGTATACGCCGCTCGAAGTTATAAATGATAGCCTGGGGATCTTTTTTAAATTGGAACACTGGTAGAATGTGTCATATAAAACATCTTTGTCTCTTAGTCTTCTTTAAAAAAAAAGAAATCCATAAGTTATTCCATGTTAAAGTTGTCGTATTTCTGTAATTTCAACCAATCACTGACGTTCATTCAGCCGATATACATTAAGTGCCGACTACATAAACAAACGATTCTGAAACAATTAACCCTAACCCTAACCCTAACCTTAAGGTTAGGGTTAGGGTTAAAGCAAATTTAAAATGAAAAAAGCAAATAAAACGAAGGTATGGAGATTAAATACGCTTTACACCGCTTAATCAGCCAAAGGAGTAAATGTAAACAACTGAATACTTGTCAGTGATTGGTTGAAATTATCGAAATAAGACAATTTTTTACATGAAATGAATTCGAATACAAAAATATTTTTCTGTTCTATAACACAAAATAGATAAGTATACGAAGTTTGAAAGTCTTTCCGTACCAAAAACACTACGTAAAACATTAATGAAAAATGTGGCCCCCGTTTTAAAATAGATCCTAGCCTGGTCCATAGGCCCTAATATATTTAACATTCCTTTGTATATAATGTCTATGTAGTGGAGGCGCAATGGCCCAGTGGTTAGAGCAGCGGACTCGCGGTCATTGGATCGCGATTTCGATTACCCGAGGCTCTAGCAGGAGATGGTAGCGAACCCTGCTGTACTCTTTCACCACAACTTTCTCTCACTCTTACTTCCTGTTTCTGTTGTGCCTGTAATTCAAAGGGTCAGCCATGTCACACTGTATCACGCTGAATATCCCCGAGAACTACGTTAAGGGTACACGTGTCTGTGGAGTGCTCAGCCACTTGCACGCTAATTTCACGAGCAGTCTGTTCCGTTGATCGGATCAACTGGAACCCTCGACGTCGTAAGCGACGGAGTGCCAACACAAATGTCTATGTTCATAGCCAAACAGGAAAATTACATGGTTTGAAAATAAATATATTATTAGTGTATTGTACAAACCAAACAGAAGATTTCCGAGTCCTATTTGTGATTTCATCACCATCAAATTTTTCATCACATCTATAAATGTAGCGAAACATATGAAGGAAGGTAAATATTTTCAGAGCTTTACCGTACGTTATTATGTTATGATACTCACGAGATTTTCTAGAAGAGGGCAGTTAAAGAACAACAGTTATACAGAGATTTATTGCGAAATTGAAAAGTGTTTCATAGCAATGAAAATTTCTCCTTAAGTGTTCCAATAAATTTTTTTTTTTATTGTGTGTGACGATATCACTGCAATCAGGTTATAAGAGATCTCTTATCAGATATAAAACAGTAATTCAGAATTAAAGCTTTTGAGATCCAATGGGTTACCTGTATATAATATCTCTCTCATACGTTCTCATTATGTGTGTGTGTGTGTGTGTGTGTGTGTGTGTGCGTATGCTCATGGACACAACACATATGTGCATATATATGTATCTGTATAAATACAAACGCATGAATGTATATACACAACTATGTATGTATATATATATATATATATATATATATATATATATATATATATATATATATATATATGTATATATATATATGTAAATCTCTCTCCCCCCTCTCTCTGTCTCTAAATATATATATATATATATATATATATATATATATATATATATATATATATATATATATATATATATATATATATAT